>NC_056454.1:37746565-37864065 GCF_018296145.1 Oncorhynchus tshawytscha
CTCCTTGCTCTGCTCCTTGCTCTGCTCCATACTCTGCTCCTTGCTCTGCTCCATGCTCTGCTCCATGCTCTGCTCCATGCTCTGCTCCATGCCCTGCTCCATACTCTGCTCCGTACTCTACTCCGTGCTCTGCTCCTTGCTCTGCTCCATGCTCTGCTCCATGCTCTGCTCCACCGGGTTAGGGCTGGTGTGTTGTTATTTCATCAATAACTAAGCTACAGGCAGGGCTCGGGTATCACTACATTGATCACTAACAATTTGAAGCTGAGCCATTTGCTCATGCTCTGCGGCACAGTACAGTCATTGTCACACCCTGACCATAGAGAGCCTTTTTATTCTCTATTTTGGTTAGGTCGAGGTGTGACTAGGGTGGGTAATCTAGGTTGTGTATTTCTATGTTGGCCTGGTATGGTTACCAATCAGAGGCAGCTGTTTTTTGTTGTCTCTGATTGGGGAGCATATTTAGGCAGCCATTTGCACACTGTGTTTTGTGGGATCTTGTTTTTGTGTTGTTGCCTGTGAGTATTTCATTTACAGCACGGTTTGTTCGGTCATTCTTTATTGTTTTTGTAAGTTTCACTTCAGTAAATATTCAGATCACGCTGCCCTTTGGTCCGAGTATGCTTCCAACGATGATCGTGACAGTCATATCTGACTAAGATCCTAACATGGTGTCAGAAGTGCTTCAACCTCGTCAAATATAAAACAGGAGAGATTATTTCACAGAAAATAATCATGTTCCTTGAGTTTGTCAGAGTTTATAGTGATGAAAAGTAGCTAATAGCTAACTGCTCTCTCATGTCTCTTCATTGAGCAGAGCAGTCCAAGTGGAGCCGTCACCATTGACACTCAGACTCAGAGCGAGCTGAGCGAGCTGCACACAGGGAGCTAATGGATTTACTAACAGAGGAAGTTATTTCTGATTTTGGGCTTTTGAAAAATCCTTAATTGTCGCTTATCATTTTTTTTTGTCATTTTAAATTGATTTTTGTAAATGACTGTAAAGCCCAATATGGTAATGCCCAAATTTGGCAGAAGCAATCTGGTCTGGGTAGGTTAGGGCCTGAACGTTGTGGGCATTTGCAGGGATTGAGCTTAAAATTCATGCCCGTGCAGGGCTCTAGTGCACACCTCTACCCCCTCAATCTTCCTCTCTCCCCCTTTCTTCTCCCTCCTATTTTTTTCTCCTCCTACTCTATAGAGCCTAGAACTAAATATGGTTGCTGTGTTTGAATTACTGCAGATAATAATCACAGTTTCGGAAAGGTTTGTCTTTTTTCTGCTGGAGTCAGGATGTATTTGTGAGGTGCATTCAGTAAAAAGGCCTGGTGTCAGCAACAGAAAGATTACAGACACCTAGCTAGGACTTTTGGGGCTGATGATGGAGGTTTATCTAACTTAGCTTTTCTATAGTACCAGCCAATACCAGCTCATACTGTCCACAATACCGTACCTAGGTGGATTACACTCAAATCGCATACTTTATTTTGTGGGGGGGTCAAATTACCATGTCTTTTTACTTGGATACTAGGAAATAGTAGAAATGGTGTCCCTGAGAAACATGGCTGATAGCCTGAAACATGGTGGATAACAGATTGCACCAAGCCATTAACAATCAGGAAGCACTGGGCCTCTAACAAAGATCTTAGTTCCTATGCAATCCACTTTAATTGACTTTACCAAATCAACTATTACAAACACATGGTGGGCAGTGCGGGTGGTGTCAACACACACACACACATTACAAACACATGGTGGGTAATGCGGGTGGTGTCAACACACACACACACATTACAGACACATGGTGGGCAGTGCGGGTGGTGTCAACACACACACACACATTACAAACACATGGCGGGTGGTGTCAACACACACACACACATTACAAACACATGGTGGGCAGTGCGGGTGGTGTCAACACACACACACACACATTACAAACACATGGCGGGTGGTGTCAACACACACACACACATTACAAACACATGGTGGGCAGTGCGGGTGGTGTCAACACACACACACATTACAAACACATGGTGGGCAGTGCGGGTGGTGTCAACACACACACACACATTACAGACACATGGTGGGCAGTGCGGGTGGTGTCAACACCCACACACACATTACAAACACATGGTGGGCAGTGCGGGTGGTGTCAACACACACACACACATTACAGACACATGGTGGGCAGTGCGGGTGGTGTCAACACACACACACATTACAAACACATGGTGGGCAGTGCGGGTGGTGTCAACACACACACATTACAGACACATGGTGGGCAGTGCGGGTGGTGTCAACACCCACACACACATTACAAACACATGGTGGGCAGTGCGGGTGGTGTCAACACACACACACACATTACAGACACATGGTGGGCAGTGCGGGTGGTGTCAACACCCACACACACATTACAAACACATGGTGGGCAGTGCGGGTGGTGTCAACACACACACACACATTACAAACACATGGTGGGTAATGCGGGTGGTGTCAACACACACACACACATTACAGACACATGGTGGGCAGTGCGGGTGGTGTCAACACCCACACACACATTACAAACACATGGTGGGCAGTGCGGGTGGTGTCAACACCCACACACACATTACAAACACATGGTGGGCAGTGCGGGTGGTGTCAACACACACTCCAAATGCACACACACAGCGAGGTTTGTGGATCCGTCATTTACCGTTGAGCCACTTGGAGTTGTACTGGGCAGTCCGAAGGGGTGGCATGCCTCCTAAGCTCCGGTAGATGACGGGGTCGCGACCTGAAAAGTCTATGACAGTGGCGGCGAACAGCTCACCACTCTCCGTCACCACCGCCGTGGAGTTATGGCGAGGGTCATACGGGCACCGTGCCACGCCATTCACACGATCCAACACACTGGACATGTTCCCCACCTGAGCGAGGGGGAGGGAGGGGAGAGAGAGAGATATAGAGTGTGAGAGCAAGAAAATGATAGTAACAACACACTATCTTCTCACAGACCATATGGCTGTTTGATGTTTACATTCCAGTCATGTAGCTGGAGACGACCTTATCTTAATGCCTCCTTTCACCATTCACTGTCTATCATCCCCCACCCCTATTCCTGCCAGTTATCACTCTATCCCTCTTTTCCCTTCATCTCCCCTTCGTTCCCCCCACTCCTTCAACACTCCTTTAACACGTTTAACTGTTTTACTCATGTTGGCCACAGGGAAGGAGAGCCTACAGTCTTTGGTAGCAGAACGTGTCGGTGGCACTGTATTGTCCTCAAAGCACGCAAAGAAGCTGTTTAATTTGTCTTGGAGTGAGACGTCTGCGACGGGGCTGGTTTTCTTTTTGTAATCCGTGATTGTCTGTAGACCCTGCCACATACATCTTGTGTTTGAGCCGTTGAATTGCAACTCTACTTTGTCTTTATACTGTCGCTTTGCTTGTTTGATTGCCTTGTGGAGGGAATGAAATATGTATTTGTTTCCAGTCACCTTGCCATGTTTAACTGCAGTGGTACGTGCTTTCAGTTTTGCGCGAATGCTGCTATCAATCCACGGTTTCTGGTTTGGGAAGGTTTTAATAGTCACAGTGGGTACAACATCTCCAATGCACTTCCTAATAAACTCATAAAGTCAGCATATACGTTAATGTATTGTCTGAGGGTACCCGGAACATATCCCAGTCCACCTGTTCGAAGCGGTCTTGAAGTGGAATCCAATTAGTCAGACCAACGTTGGATAGAGCTAAGCATGGGCGCTTCCTGTTTTAGTGTCTGCCTATAGGAGGGGAGCAACAAGATGGAGTAATGGTCAGATTTACCGAAGGGAGGGTGGGGGAGGGCCTTGTATGGATCGCGAAAGTTAGTAGCAGTGGTCCAGTGTAGTGTTCGAGCGGGTAAAACAATCAATGTGCTGGTAGAATTTAGGTATTCTTGTGTTCAAATCCCCAGCTACAATAAATGCAGCCTCAGGATATAGGGTTTCCAGTTTCACGATCGTCGTATGGAGTAGACCAAAGCGCAGCGTGGTTAGAATACATTCTTCTTTATTAATGAAGAACACTAAGAACACTTAAACAAAAAACAACAAAACGAATAAGACGACCGTGACCACTATATAAACAATGTGCTAACATGCAACATAACATAGACAATAACCCACGAAATACCCAAAGAAGATGGCTGCCTAAATATGGTTCTCAATCAGAGACAACAATAAACACCTGCCTCTAATTGAGAACCAATCTAGGCAACCATAGACCTACATAAACACCTAGATGGAAACAACTCCATAAATCTACAAAACCCCTAGACAGTACAAACAACCTAGATGAGACAAAAACACACATACCACCCTCGTCACACACTGACCTAACCAAAATATATAAAGAAAACAAAGAATACTCAGGTCAGGGCGTGACACCGTCGAGGTATCTGCATGTGGGCGGATCCACAGTTGAAGTCGGAAGTTTACATACACTGAGGTTGGAGTCATTAAAACTTGTTTTCAACCACTCCACAAATTTCTTGTATACAAACTATAGTTTTGGCAAGTCGGTTAGGACAAATACTTTGTTCATGACACAAGTCATTTTTCCAACAATTGTTTACAGACAGATTATATCACTTACAATTCACTGTACCAAAATTCCAGTGGGTCAGAAGTTTACATACACTAAGTTGACTGTGCCTTTCAACAGCTTGGAAAATTCCAGAAAATGATTTCATTGCTTTAGAAGCTTCTGATAGACTAATTGAAATCATTTGAGTCAATTGGAGGTGTACCTGTGGATGTATTTCAAGGCCTACCTTCAAACTCAGTGCCTCTTTGCTTGACATCATGAAAAAATCCAAAGAAATCAGCCAAGAAAAATTGTAGACCTCCACAAGTCTGGTTCATCCTTGGGAGCAATTTCCAAATGCCTGAAGGTACCACGTTCATCTGTACAGACAATAGTACGCAAGTATAAACACCATAGGACCATGCAGCCGTCATACAACTCAGGAAGGAGATGCGTTCTGTCTCCTAGAGATGAACTTACTTTGGTGCGAAAAGTGCAAATCAATCCCAGAACAACAGCAAAGGATCTTGTGAAGATGCTGGAGGAAACAGGTACAAAAGTATCTATATCCACAGTAAAACGAGTCCTATGTCGACATAACCTGAAAGGACGCTCAGCAAGGAAGAAGCCACTGCTCAAAAAACGCCATAAAAAAAGACAGATGACGGTTTGCAACTGCACACGGGGACGAAGATTGTACTTTTTGGAGAAATGTCCTCTGGTCTGATAAAACAAAAATAGAACTGTTTGGCCATTATGACCATTGCTATGTTTGGAGGGAAAAGGGGGAGGCTTGCAAGCCGGAGAACACCATCCCAATCGTGAAGCACAGGGGTGGCAGCAGGAGAAACTGGTGCACTTCACAAAATAGATGGCATCTTGAGGGAGGAAAATTATGTGGATATTTTGAAGCAACGTCTCAAGACATCAGTCAGGAAGTTCAAGCTTGGTCGCAAATGGGTCGTCCAAATGGACGATGACCCCAAGCATACTTCCAAAGTTGTGACAAAATGGCTTAAGGACAACAAAATCAAGGTATTGAAGTGGCCATCACAAAGCCCTGACCTCAATCCTATAGACAATTTGTGGGCAGAACTGAAAAATCGTGTGCGAGCCAGAAGGCCTTATAAACCTGACTCAGTTAAACCAGCTCTATCAGGAAGAATGGGCCAAAATTCACCCAACTTATTGTGGGAAGCTTGTGGAAGGCCACCCGAAACGCTTGACCAAAGATAAACTATTTAAAGGCAATGCTACCAAATACTAATTGAGTGTATGTAAACTTCTGACCCACTGGGAATGTGATGAAAGAAATAAAAGCTGAAATAAATCATTCTCTCTACTATTATTCTGACATTTCACATTCTTAAAATAAAGTGGTGATCCTAACTGACCTAAGACAGGGAAGTTTCACTCGGATTAAATGTCAGGAATTGTGAAAAACTGAGTTTAAATGTATTTGGCTAAAGTGTATGTAAACTTCCGACTGTACACGGCTGTGACTATAATCGAAGAGATTCTCTTGGGAGATAATGTCCACCTTGTTGTCTAGACCTTGTTGACTGGACATTGGCGAGTAATATGCTTGAAAGCGGTGAACGGTGTGCTCTCCTTCTCCGTCTGACCAGGAGGCCCCTCCGTCTGCCTCTCCTGCGGCGACCTCGTTGTTTTGGGTCAGCCTCTGGGATAAGATCCCATGTCCAGGGTGGAGGTCCAAACAAAGGATCCTCTTCGGGAAAGACGTATTCCTGGTCGTAATGTTGGTAAGTTGATGTCGCTCTTATATCCAATAGTTCTTCCCGGCTGTATGTAATAACGCTTAAGATTTTCTGGGCTAACAATGTAAGAAATAAAACATAAAAAAACAAATTACTGAATAGTTTCCTAAAAACGTGAAGCGAGGCGACAACGTCCTGCTCCTTCCCTGAATTTTCATAAATGTTTGTATTTTATATTTCTTATTCGTCAGAATTTTAAAATCACAAACAGAAAAGTATTTAGAGCCTTTTTACCTGTTGTTTCCCACATCTTTTCCTAACTTAACCCACCAAGATATTGTGCTGTAGGACGTTGGTACCCAGCCAGGTGCTAAAGCTTCTCTCTCTCCTCACTGAATGAATGACAAATGGATGAATGGGCAATAATTGTGCATGTTACTTCACAATGTAATTTAAATTAGGCCTGAATGATAAGGAGGGTGAAGAGGTTGATTTAATTTAGAAAGACAATAGTGTAATGATGAGTTTGTGTTATTCCTATTTATTAGCGTTGGTACTCATGTTTATACCAAATCATTTGAACGCATGACTTGTGGGTTGATATCATTCTCTTTTAAGTTTTACTTTGTAAAAATATGCTGTTATTGGACTGTTTTATTTACTATAACTCTATTACTAATCAAATGCATTGTAAGGAAATGAAAACATGCTACGTTATGGGTAGGCCTTTAGAATATTGAAAAACATATCATTGACTCTATCCAAGTTCATAAGTGAAGGGAAGCAAACGATGTCAGCACACTGAATGAATGATAAATGGATGAAGGGGCAATAATTGTGCAAGTTACTTCACAATTTAATTTAAATTAGACCTAACTGAATGATAAGGAGGATGAAAAGTTTGATTTCATTTAGAACAACAATAGTGTAATGATGAGTTTGTGTTATGCCTATATTTATCAGCGTTGGCCCTAGGGTTAATCATTTCACTGCTCGCCTTGTGGGTTGATTTGTGAGGGACTTGAACTAGTGGTTTTTCGTTATTACTTATAGCTTAGAGCAGAGGTACTCAACTATGGAGGTCTGGAGCCTGCTGGTTTTCTGTTCTACCTGATAATTAATTGCACACAACTGGTGTCCCAGGTCTAAATCAGTCCCTGCTTAGAGAGGAACAATGACAAAATGCAGTGGAACTGGTTTCAAGGTCCAGAGTTGAGTTTGAGGGGCCTAGAGTAACATAAACGAATGAAAATGCTATTAGATTATTTGAAAATATAGTTTTTTAGTATTCTAATGTTACCTAAGACCTTAATTAACACAACCAAATGATTATTCTTCTGATAGCATATATGAAATGTATTTATTAGACTGTTAGAATGTTGTTTGCGTCACTGGCTGGAAGTGTTGAAAATAGCCTATAGGCCTACGTTTTCACTAGGACTTTGTAGAAGTATACAAAACATACCCTTTAGTCTATCTAACCAAATAACTATTGTTGTATTTTTACATGGATATATTTCACTAATATTTCTTCAGGATACCAATTGTTTATACACAATTTATCAAGCGTTAATGAGGCGCTAATGTTTGGGCACCTTGCGGGTTGATATGCATGTGATGCTAAAGGGGAAGTCCAGCAACATTCTCCAAGTTCTCTAGCAGGTACTTACTTGTAGGCTGAAAGGCCAGGCATTTCTAGTTTTAATATTTAATAACTATACAACAGAACAGATTAACATAAATTACATTTACTCTCATGGGTGACTAAAAAGAACAATCTGAAGTCCACGCCCCTACGAAACTACGCCTCCGGTCTTTGGGTCATATCTCAATAACCCAGCACCAATAACCCAACACCCAGCACCAATAACCCAGCACCAATAACCCAACACCCAGCACCAATATCCCAACACCCAGCACCAATAACCCAACACCCAGCACCAATAACCCAACACCCAGCACCAATATCCCAACACCCAGCACCAATAACCCAACACCCAGCACCAATAACCCAACACCCAGCACCAATAACCCAACACCCAGCACCAATAACCCAACACCCAGCACCAATAACCCAACACCCAGCACCAATAACCCAACACCCAGCACCAATAACCCAACACCCAGCACCAATAACCCAACACCCAGCACCAATAACCCAACACCCAGCACCAATAACCCAACACCCAGCACCAATAACCCAACACCCAGCACCAATAACCCAACACCCAACACCAATAACCCAACACCCAGCACCAATAACCCAACACCCAGCACCAATAACCCAACACCCAGCACCAATAACCCAACACCCAGCACCAATAACCCAACACCCAGCACCAATAACCCAACACCCAGCACCAATAACCCAACACCCAGCACCAATAACCCAACACCCAGCACCAATAACCAAAACACCCAGCACCAATAACCCAACACCCAGCATCAATAACCCAACGCCCAGCACCAATAACCCAACACCCAGCACCAATAACCCAACACCCAGCACCAATAACCCAACACCCAGCACCAATAACCCAACACCCAGCATCAATAACCCAACACCCAGCATCAATAACCCAACACCCAGCACCAATATCCCAACACCCAGCACCAATAACCCAACACCCAGCATCAATAACCCATTACCCAGCACCAATAACCAAACACCCAGCATCAATAACCCAACACCCAACACCCAACACCAATAACCCAACACCCAGCACCAATAACCCAACACCCAGCACCAATATCCCAACACCCAGCACCAATATCCCAACACCCAGCACCAATATCCCAACACCCAGCACCAATAACCCAAAACCCAGCACCAATAACCCAAAACCCAGCACCAATAACCCAACACCCAGCACCAATAACCGAACACCCAGCACCAATAACCCAACACCCAGCACCAATAACCCAACAGTTAAACATTTTTTTTAAACATTTTTTTACAGTGCACCACCCTCCTTTACTCTCTCATCATGTCCTCCCCATCACCCCCTACCTACACCCCTGTAGGTTATCACTCCATCCCCCATTCCCTCTTACCTCCCGGGTGATACAGAGGGGCTGGAAGGCGTTGGTTCCACAGGTGATGACCTCAGTCTTATTGACCAGTAGCACGCGGAGGTAGTTCTGACACTCTACCTACAGGGAGTAGTAGAGAGCAGACAGGTTGTTAGAGGTTAGAAACCTGCGTACCTTTGTTTTGTATTCACCAAACACAAGAAAACGGACCGAAACGGGGAGGGACTACATGAACTTGATAAGATTCTGGGACCAAATGGTCCTTGACAGCTTCTACCCCCAAGCCATAAAGACTGCTGAATAGTTCATCAAATGTCTACCATTATTGTATTCTTATCTATTATAATTTTTTGCACTGACTCTCTTGCACTGACACTCCAACACACACACACACAAATCACACACATGCATATTGACGCCACACAAACACACACAAAACACACACACACACACACAATCCTTCACAGTCTTCACATATGCTGCCGCTACTCTCTGTTTATTATCTATTCATAGTCACTTCACCCCTACCTACAGTCCATACTAACTCAATTACCTCGACTAACCTGAACTCCTGCACACTGACTCGGTACCGGTACCCCTTGTATATAGCCTCGTTATTGTTACTGTTATTTTTATTGTCTTACTTTTTCCTTTAGTTTAGCAAATTTGTCTTACTTTTAAAAAACTCTGCATTGTTGGTTAAGGGCTCGTAAGTAAGCATTTCACCTGTTGTATTAGGCGCATGGTTTGCAACAGAGTGCATTAATGAATACGACCCAGCAATACTCACTCACGGCTCACTTTAATGATATGACTGGAATGTTTTTTTTATCTTTCATCTGTAAAATTAAATGTAACACATTTAAACCTAATCTAATCTCGTTTTTATAAAGCACTGTCTGACGTTTGAGGGAATGAAACTTCTTTGTTGTCCTTAAATATTCTGTCTTGACAAATAAATAAAATTGCTGTGTTTCAAACTTGAGGTCAGACGACGTTCTCCAGAGAGAATGGATTTTTTACTTTCCCTTCTCCGTTGGGCTTTTGAGATAAAAATGGCAATCAATTCTCACAAAGAAAAGCGAAATAACAAAATGATCAAGTACAGAAGAAGGGCTCTGCCTTGAGTGTCTTACTAAAAAGTCAGTGTTATTTTTCACTTCCCAGCCAGTAAACACACTTCGATTGAAGGGGCCCAAAAACCATAAAATCACTATAAGCCACTCCCACAAGACCCCATAGAGCCCCTTGACCAGCCAGTCAACAGACTGCTTTTAAAGGAAATAGTCCTATTCAGGGAAGGTCCTGTGTGTGTGTGTGTGTGTGTGTGTGTGTGTGTGTGTGTGGGTGTGGTGTAGGTGTATATTTGTGTGTGTGTGTATATATGAATGTATTTGTGTGGTGTATGTGAATATTTGTGTGGTGTATGTGAATATTTGTGTGGTGTGTGTGTATATTTGTGTGTGTGTAGTGTGTGTGTATATTTGTGTGTGTGTATATGAATGTATTTGTGTGGTGTGTGTGTGTGTGTATATGTGTGTGTGTGTATATTTGTGTGTGTGTGTGTGTGTGTGTGTGTGTGTGGAGCCCCCCGGGAAGTCTCAAAGTCGTTGTTTACCTCGGTCTTCCCTTTGCTCTGACAGGACCTCCTGGTGTCATCATCTGGAATCCATTCCGTTGCCTAGGAAACCAAAATAAACACATGTAAAAAGAGTGATTGGATGCAGCATTCACCTTTTGCAAAGGGAGCTGCCTGAGTACTGCTTTGAAAGAGACTCAGCATGGCTGCTGCCTGAGTACTGCTTTGAAAGAGACTCAGCATGGCTGCTGCCTGAGTACTGCATTGAAAGAGACTCAGCATGGCTGCTGCCTGAGTACTGCATTGAAAGAGACTCAGCATGGCTGCTGCAAGGGGTACTATGTTGAAATAGACTCACTGTGGCTGCTGCCTGACTACTGCATTGAAATAGACTCACTGTGGCTGCTGCCTGACTACTGCATTGAAATAGACTCACCGTGGCTGCTGCCTGACTACTGCGTTGAAAGAGACTCATTGTGGCTGCCTGACTACTGCGTTGAAATAGACTCACCGTGGCTGCTGCCTGACTACTGCGTTGAAATAGACTCACCGTGGCTGCCTGACAACTGCGTTGAAATAGACTCACCGTGGCTGGTGCCTGACTACTGCGTTGAAAGAGACTCACCGTGGCTGCTGCCTGACTACTGCGTTGAAAGAGACTCACCGTGGCTGCCTGACTACTGCGTTGAAATAGACTCACTGTGGCTGCTGCCTGACTACTGCATTGAAATAGACTCACTGTGGCTGCTGCCTGACTACTGCATTGAAATAGACTCACCGTGGCTGCTGCCTGACTACTGCGTTGAAAGAGACTCACCGTGGCTGCCTGACTACTGCGTTGAAATAGACTCACTGTGGCTGCTGCCTGACTACTGCATTGAAATAGACTCACCGTGGCTGCTGCCTGACTACTGCGTTGAAAGAGACTCACCGTGGCTGCTGCCTGACTACTGCGTTGAAAGAGACTCACCGTGGCTGCTGCCTGACTACTGCGTTGAAATAGACTCACTGTGGCTGCTGCCTGACTACTGCATTGAAATAGACTCACCGTGGCTGCTGCCTGACTACTGCGTTGAAAGAGACTCACCGTGGCTGCTGCCTGACTACTGCGTTGAAAGAGACTCACCGTGGCTGCTGCCTGACTACTGCGTTGAAAGAGACTCACTGTGGCTGCTGCCTGACTACTGCGTTGAAAGAGACTCACCGTGGCTGCTGCCTGACTACTGCGTTGAAAGAGACTCACCGTGGCTGCTGCCTGACTACTGCGTTGAAAGAGACTCACCGTGGCTGCTGCCTGACTACTGCGTTGAAAGAGACTCACCGTGGCTGCTGCCTGACTACTGCGTTGAAAGAGACTCACCGTGGCTGCTGCCTGACTACTGCGTTGAAATAGACTCACCGTGGCTGCTGCCTGACTACTGCGTTGAAAGAGACTCACCGTGGCTGCTGCCTGACTACTGCATTGAAATAGACTCACCGTGGCTGCTGCCTGACTACTGCGTTGAAAGAGACTCACCGTGGCTGCTGCCTGACTACTGCGTTGAAAGAGACTCACCGTGGCTGCTGCCTGACTACTGCGTTGAAATAGACTCACCGTGGCTGCTGCCTGACTACTGCGTTGAAAGAGACTCACCGTGGCTGCTGCCTGACTACTGCGTTGAAATAGACTCACCGTGGCTGCTGCCTGACTACTGCGTTGAAAGAGACTCACCGTGGCTGCTGCCTGACTACTGCGTTGAAATAGACTCACAGTGGCTGCCTGACTACTTCCTTAGAAAGAGAAAGTGGCTGCCTGAAAATGACGCAACTGTTGACGGTAATATTAACAACACAACACAGACGCCATGAAAAGACACAAACCTTATCGTTGTTTTTTAATTGTGTCAACATGGAGCTGAGTGGGCCAGCCAGTGGATTACAAGGTGAGGTAACCAGACAGGACCATGGCTGTAGGCCAGATGTCTTTAGGATGGAAATAGCATCTTCTTCTCTCATTAAAGCTAAAGCAGTGTGTTTCAGAGTCCAATCCTCCACCACACACACACACACCGTCCTCCAATCTTCTACCACACACACACACACACACACGCACACACACACACCGTCCTCCAATCTTCTACCACACCAATGCCGGTTGTTTCTCCACGGCCCAATTACATTCCTTTAGAACCGTATGCCTTGGTTTTAATTAAGAATGCCCTAGCTCAGTGCTGGGGCAGACACGCACGCACACACACACACACACACACACACACCGCTAACAGAGCAGAATTGGCCTTTTGTATAGTAGCCTGAGAGATGGTACTCTCTCTCATCGGTATCATTTTGTGTTAAGGTCTCCCAGTTTCACAAAAAATAGCCGTGGTGCTGCTGGCCTGACCCACTAGTGCTGGAACAGAGAGAGAGAAAAGCTAAAGTTGGCATGGACTCGTGCCAGAGTATACCCCCTATGTGACACTCCCCTCTCCTCCTTTCCCCTATCATTCTCCTCTCCACCTCTCCTCTAATCTATTTCAGCGAATGGGGTGCCTCTTTGCACACACTTGAGCAAAAGTCTAGCCATTCCGGTTCTCTCTCTCGTAGTATTGACTTTGAGAATGAGCATCCATAACACACAACACAACCACAACGACCACCATTTTGCCTTGTTCTTCACACAGTGGAACATTGCCATGCACAACAAGGCAAGAGACTACTACAGAGACTGCATCGTGACATGAAAACAGAAAAGCCCATGTCTGGACTCTGGAAACACATTAAAGTGTCCAGAAGCGGCAGAAGGAAAAGGAAAGAGGGTAAGAAGGAAATTGATTAGTTCAATAAATCTATGTTTAGCTCATTGAGAGAGAGGATCTGAGTCCTAAATGGCACACTATTCCTTGCATAGTGCACTACTTATGACAAAAGTAGTGTACTATATAGGGAATAGGGTGCCATTTGGTCTGCTCGACCCTGATGAGTCTGGGTGTTATCTCGGTCTGAGAGACTCTTTTCAATTAACCTTCCCCATACTGCCATTAATAGAGAGAGAGAGAACGGAGAGAGAGATAGAACAAAGAGGGGAGAGAGAAAGAGAGCGAGTGAGATAGAGAGAGAGTAGGAGAGAGAGAGAGAGAGAGAGAGAGAGAGAGAGAGAGAGAGTCATGTAGGCCAGCCAGCCATACAGGTCCACTGTGATTCAATTAGACAACTAGGACAGTTTAAACTCTGGACAGATAAGGTGTAGGCCATCATTGTAAGTAAGAATTTGTTCTTAACTGACTTGCCTAGTTAAATAAAGGTTCAATTACATTTTTTAAATAAGAGCCTCAAAATAAGGCCTCAAATGAATTATTATTTGTGAAACCTTTTATTACCCTCATATCAAGGCATTACTGTAACAACATGACAGTCAACAAGCTCTTCAAATAACATCACCCATACCCTCGCTGGGTGGTCTGTCAAACACTCCACACGTCACACTGACCATAGAACTGTTTTTCAAATTAACTGTTACTACATGTCCTCAATAGACCAGCTCTAGGAGCGGAGTAGTGATGACGTAATTCAAAACAAATGCACACGCACCCCTCCTTTCATACACCTCTCCATCCATTGGTGTGTGTGTGTGTGTGTGTGTGTGGATGGATGCCTATGCAGTGAGTCATCGTTTAGGTCATTACCATCTTTTCTCAGTGATAAATGCTGTCAGCTTAACCCCTGACCCCTCGCCGCTCCGTCAAGTCCCTCTCTTCACCCGTACTGGAACAAAGTGAGCTCACAAAGTCCTACCCCAAATACCACATGGCCCATGCACACCCAATAGCACCACAAATATATCCCCTAGCCCCGGCTGTGACAGGCCTATAAACAGGCCGTCTGAGTGTGGTGACGGCTATACAATGCCTGCCTGCCCGGGCTGGAGCTGGGCTGGAGCTGGGCTGGAGGAGGGCTGGATGGAGCTGTCTGTCTGTCTGTAAACAGGCCCATAGGGCCGCAGGGCAGTAGAGGGATGAGAGAACAATGTAGGGATGAGGCTAGAGGCTTGAGACCCTATTTCAGACTAAAAGGGTTCTTTTAGAAATAGTGATATATGACACAGTGATGAGGAGGATGACATGTTAATATCACAATACTTACTATTCTATTCATGTTCAATACTAAGTATTCTAGTTTGCCTTATCCTTTCATATGAGTTTGCCATTACATTTGTGATGATTTTATGTTCAATTGAGCTACTGACATGTAGAAATAAGGCTCAAACAGAAGATAAATCACTTTACAAGTTATTCACTCTAAATGTCAGTTTGAAGGTAACTAAACTACATTGGTTTGAGGAATACAAAATGGTGGATATTGAAAAACAAACTGAAGATAATACATTTTTTCCCCTGCTGCTTTTCCAAAACAGTAAATGATTCGAGTCCTGGACTGACTTGTTGATAAGTTGTGCAACCACTCTTATGCATCTCTGATTTCATTCTCCTCTATAAGAAGGGCCAACCAACAACAATGATGCACCTTCACCAACAACATTTATTTTCCCTCAAACTCAGATGACACCTCATTTCTTCCAACTTTGTCACTTTGCCACTTTTGGAGGCAATAAGTATTCTGCCCCCGGCAACCCTTTACAGTAAAAAAAAATATCAGTACTTTTTAATGGGCAAATAAAATAGCTGAAAATACAATTAGTGAGAGGATGGAGGATTCATCACTTTTACAGAAGATAAATTATGTTTTGGAGGGAAATGTATTACATTTTTACAGAGAAAGTAGGACATGATGAAACATTAATGAAACAAACCGCTAACAGTGAGCCAGACAGTTGGAGCGATGGGAAATGGCTCTTGCTTAAACATGGATGGCACTCTGTAGATAAGACTAGGTTGCTCTGTGACATATGACCACAAGCATGTTGACTATTCATTATGTTTTGTGAATCATTTACATCTTAGTCATTTAGAAGACTTATCCAGAGCGACTTACAGGAGCAATTAGGGTTTAGTACCTTGGTCAAGAACACATAGACAGATTTTTCCCCTAGTTGTCTCTGGGATTCTAACCAGTGACATTTCGGTTACTGGCTCAACGCTCTTAACCGCTAAGCTACCTGCCGAACAAAATGTGTCTGGAGAGAAGACACAGAGGTATTTCAGAGTGTTTGCTTCAGTGGGCTACAGCAAGTACGGTATGTAAAAAGATTGCTGTGACAGCTTGAGACTGCATTCAGTGGACTTGGACGCACACAGACTCATAAGGGAAAATCAAGTCTGAAATTTAAAAGTGAAAATAACAATCTTCAGAAGCCTTTATCAACCTGAAATACGCTACAGGGCCCTCTCCTCTTCTCCTGCATTGCAGAAGAGTTCTTCTGCAACAGAGTAATCAAATTAAGATCCTACATCTGTACAGTATACATACTCAACCATTATGGTATGGACTAAGAATCAATTTACTGGACTCTGAGAATCTATTTACTGTTGAATATATTTCCCCTCCCTATATCCTTGACTCAACCTCCAAATATCTGTCAAACCGAGTGAGCGTTATGTGCATGATCTGTGATGAAGGTGTGGAGAGGAGGCAAAGAGATAATTTATCTCTGTACTGTCTGTTGTAGCCTGCTAGCTCTACTCTACTCAAAACCATCACTTCAATGAGCCCACACCCCGCCTTGCTTCGTCCTCTTGAAGTCACTGACAGAGTACCCTATTCAGGCCTGCACCCCTTCCATCCTCCATTCCCCCCCAACTACTCTGTTCCCCCATCCCCTACATTACCTCCATCTTTTACCCCCTACATTCCTTTCCTCCGTCCCCCTCTCCACTCCCCTCTTCTCCACTTCACTCCCACTGTCCCCTCTCCACTCCCTTCCCACTTCCCTTCCACCCCCCCCAGTCCTACTGACGAATGTGACAGGACTCTCAATGGCCCTCTTTCATTGTCCCTGAACACTGATCCCTAGACAAGAGGGAGCAGATACGCCCTCCTCCCCCCGTGCACTCTTCCAGTCCTCCTCTGCTGCCCTCCTCCTTCCCCCTGTGCTGTACACTCCATCCCTCTAGGCCCTCTCCCCCTCCTGCCTGAGTGTGAGTCAGTTTGTGTCAGTGTGTGTCAGTGTGTCACATGAAATCACATTTGTTGATCCCATGCTTCGCAAACAACAATTGTGGACTGACAGTGGAATGCTAACTTACAGCCCTTCCCAACAATGCAGAGAGAAAGAAAATAGATAAATAATAGAAAAGGAAAATACGTACAATTTGTATTAATAATAACTACACAATGAGTAACGATAACTTGGCTATATACAAGGAGTACCAGCACTGAGTCGATGTGCAGGGGTACTAGGTAATTGAGGCAGACATATACAGTACAGTACCAGTCAAAAGTTTGGACACTCCTACTCATTCAAGGGTTTTTCATTATGAATACAATTTTCTACATTGTAGAATCATAGTGAAGACATTAAAACTATGAAATAACACACATGGAATCATGTGGTAACCAAAAAAGTGTTAAACAAAATAAAATATGTTTCATATTTGAGATTCTTCAAAGTAGCCACCCTTTGCCTTGATGACAGCTTTGCACACTCTTGGCATTCTCTCAACCAGCTTCATGAGGTAGTCACCTGGAATGCATTTCAATTAACAGGTGTGCATTGCTAATTTCTTTCCTTCTTAAGGAAGGACAAGGTAGGGGTGGTATATACAAGATATCCCTATTTGGTAAAAGACCAAGTCCATATTTTGTCAATAACAGCTCAAATAAGCAAAGAGAAAAGACAGTCCATCAGTACTTTAAGACATGGACAGTCAATACGGAAAATGTCAAGAACTTTTAAAGTTTCTTCAAGTGCAGTCGTAAAAACAATCAAGCTCTATGATGAAACTGGCTCTCATGAGGACTGCCACAGGAAAGGAAGTTACCTCTGCTGCAGATGATAAGTTCATCAGAGTTAACTGCACCTCAGATTGCAGCCCAAATAAATGCTCAAGTAACA
Organism: Oncorhynchus tshawytscha; assembly: GCF_018296145.1. Taxonomy (NCBI): domain Eukaryota; kingdom Metazoa; phylum Chordata; class Actinopteri; order Salmoniformes; family Salmonidae; genus Oncorhynchus; species Oncorhynchus tshawytscha. Next base: position 37,764,441 of record NC_056454.1, read on the forward strand.
GACACATCTCAACATCAACTGTTCAGAGGAGACTGCGTGAATCAAGCCTTCATGGTCGAATTGCTACAAAGAAACCACTACTAAAGGACACCAATAATAAGAAGAGACTTGCTTGGGCCAAGAAACACAAGCAATGGATCCTAGACTTCCTGACGGGCTACCCCCAGGTGGTAATGATAGAGAAACAACACATCTGCCACGCTGATAATCCACACGGGGGCCCCTCAGGGGTGCATGCTCAGTCCCCTCCTTTACTCCCGGTTTACTCATGACTGCATAGCCAGGCACGACTCCAACACCATTATCAAGTTTGCCGATGACACAACAGTGGTAGGCCTGATCAGCGACATTGATGAGACAGCCTATAAGGAGGAGGTCAGAGACCTGGCTGTGTGGTGCCAGGACAACAACCTTTCCCTCAACGCGATCATGACAAAGGAGATGATTGTGGACTACAGGAAAAGGAGGACCAGGCATGCCCCCATTCTCATCGACAGGGCTGTAGTGGAACAGGTTGAGAGCTTCATCAACAAAATAGAATGGTCCAAACACACTAAGACAGTCATGAAAAGGACACAACAAAGCCTATCCCCCCCCCCAAGAGACTGAAAAGATTTGGCATGGGTCCTAAGATCTTCAAAAGGCTCTACAGCTGCACCATCGAGAGCATCCAGACTGGTTGCATCACTGCCTGGTGTCATGATGTGGCCCTTTTTTGGGTATAGCTAGTGCCCCCCCTCTCTCTCTCCTAAACCTAGGTTCTGTTATCTCAGGTTGTACATTCCTGGAGGAGACTCTCTCCCCCTGGCCATGCAGAAAGAGACACATAGAGGGAACAAAGGATTTCACATGGCGAACTCCTAAATCCCCCAAAATGGGGATTTGATATAAAATGTTCACTTGTGAGAAGGTGGAAATGGTCCGTGGACACTTAAGGGACAAGTATGACGAGTGTGTTTCATTTGGTGACCTCAGAGAGGACAGAAAACACACATAACTATATCTCTGAATATGTACATTTCTCGATTATTGGGTTTGCATCTAATTCTTGTATAAAATTAATGAGTAAAGATTAAACTATTTGTGAAATTATGTAATGTGATGTTAAACCTTTAATGAAAGAGAATTGTATTCTCTTTAAAGTTTAACTAAGTCATTGGCCCGCCCCATGAGCACAGACATGATCTGGTGTCATGGAACAGCCCTTTTCTACTGTTACGAATAAAAAACCCTCCTGAGGAAATCCTCTTCAGACCACAAAAACCTCAGTTTAAGCTAAGGTTGTAATGGTTGTTGAATTCCTAAACCATACCACGTGGAGCATTGGCTACACGGCTGGAAATGGTTAAACTCTGAGACTATCAATCCCTACAGAAAAAGAGCAAATCTTAGATACTAATTACTAGTCTGCAGCTAGAAATGATGTCAACCTGGGATGCGAAGACCGACAACCACTGAAACATCTATTCTATGAGAACATTTCTGAATAGTACTCTGAAGTATCCATTCTAACCACGGAATACTTTTGATCTTCAGGGAGGCAGAGAGAGAGACAATGATGAACTGACTCTCGGACAGAAGGACTGACGATTCCAACAGATATCACGACGACGCACTGGGCATAAATATATATATTGATTGCAATTATTCCCGAATGAGTGAGCGTTCATGTGCAAAGGATTAGCATTTCAAATAATATAATTATCAACTGTGTAGTGACTCCTTTTGTCCTTCCCGCCTTTTTCAGTCCACACCCACTTCCCTTTGTCCACCAAGCCGTCAAATCGGCTTAGCCCACTAGGGAACCTCCCCTATCAGTTCCTTGTAACCCTATCTACTGTGTTGTCTGTTTATGCATTTCTGTGATTATTTAGGTAGTTAGTAAATAAATTATTAAGACAATTGATGTATGGATGATTCATAGTAAAGGCTGGGTTCGTGCAGATACCCAACAATTTACGATGTTTGGAATGAGACTAACGTGAGGTAAAGAATAATTCATTAATTAGAATACTAATTGATCAGATATTAAAATATCTGAAGAGTTATATTATGAAAATTATAACTTTGTAATCTGAAGATTCTCCTTGGTGCCCTGACTTTCTAGTTAATTACATTTACATGATTAGTTTAATCACGTAATAATAATTACAGAGAATTGATTTGATAAAATAACAGTCTTCACTTTATTGATGCCAAAGACACGACACTGGTATGGCAACTGCTTGGCCTCCGACCGCAAGGCACTTACAGAGGGTAGTGCGTACGGCCCAGTACATCACTGGGACCAAGCTTCCTGCCATCCAGGACCTCTATACCAGGCGGTGTCAGAGGAAGGCCCTAAAAAGTGTCAAAGACTCCAGCCACCCTAGTCATAGACTGTTCTCTCTGCTACCGCAAGGCAAGTGGTACAGGAGCGTCAAGTCTAGGTCCAAAAGGCTTCTTAACAGCTTCTACCCCCAAGCCATAAGACTCATGAACAGGGTTACCCAGACCCCTCTTTTATGCTGCTGCTACTCTCTGTTCATTATCTATGCATACTTTAACTCTACCTACATGTACATATTATCTTGACTAACCTGTGCCCTCGCACATTGACTCTGTACCGGTACCCCCTTTATATAGCCTCACTTGCTATTTTACTGCTGCTGTTTCTTATCTGTTACTTATATTTTCTATTTAAATGTTTTACTTATCTATTTTTTACATCACAATTATTTTTAAAAACATCTCTAAACTTCTTAAAGCATTGTTGTTTAAGGGCTTGTAAGTAAGCATTTCACTGAAAGGTCTTGTTGAAAAATACAATACAATTTGATTTGATTTGATTAGATCAGGGTCAATATGTTCTTTAGTCTGATGAGCCGAAATTTGATATTTTTGGTTCCATCCGCCATGTCTTTGTGAAACGCAGAGTAGGTGAACAGATAATCTCTGCATGTGTGGTTCCCACCGTGAAGCATGGAGGAGGAGGTTTGATGGTGTGGGGCTGCTTTGCTGGTGACACTGTCTGTGATTTATTTAGAATTCAAGGCACACTTAACCAGCAGGGCTACCACAGCATTCTTCAGCAATACACCATCCCATCTGGTTTGCACTTAGTGGGACTATCATTTGTTTTTCAACAGCACGATGATCCAACTCACCTCCAGGCTGTGTAAGGGCTAATTGACCAAGAAGGGGAGTAATGGAGTGCTGCATCAGATGACCTGGCTTCCACAATCACCCAACCTCAACACAATTGAGATGGTTTGGGATGAGTTGGAACGCAGAGTGAAGGGAAAACAGCCAACAAGTGCTCAGCATATGTGGGAACTCCTTCAAGACTGTTGGGAAAGCATTCCAGGTGAAGCTGGTTGACAGAATGCCAAAAGTGTGCAAAGCTGTCATCAAGGCAAAGGGTGGCTACTTCAAATAACATTTGTTTGGTTACTACATGATTCCATATGTGTTATTTCATAGTTTTAATGTATTCACTATTAATATACAATGTAGAAAATAGTAAAAATAAAGAAAAACCCTGGAATGAGTAGGTGTGTCCAAACTTTTTACTGGTACTGTACATATACCTAGGAATAAAATGACAGATAGTAAACAGTGGCAGCAGTGTATGTGATGAGTTAAAAAGCTTGTGCAAAAAGGGGTCGATGTAGATAGCCTGGGTAGCTATTTTGCAATCTTATGGCTTGGGGGGTTTCAGTGTGTGCCAGTGTGTGTCCGTAGGCTAGAGCAGGCAATCTTTGAAGTGCCACAGCTGTTCTGACCAAATGTTTACATGGGAGAGATAGAGAGAGGGAGAGAGGGAGAAAGTGAGAGCGAGGTGGGGAGAAGGAGAGAGAGAGGACTCACAGGAGAGACACTGAACCATCTGAGAACACCATTGACTACATGCTAGTGAAGGGGGCTACATTCTAGTGAAGGGGGCTATATGCTAGTGAAGGGGGCTACATTCTAGTGAAGGGGGTTACATGTGTGCCAGTGTGTCTCAGTGTGTGTCCGTAGGCTAGAGCAGACTATTTTTGAAGTGCCACAGCTGTTCTGACCCAATGTTTACACAGGAGAGATAGAGAGAGAGAGAGAGGGAAAGAAGGAGAGAGAGAGAGGGGAGAGGTAGAAAGAGAGAGAGAGAGAGAGAGAAAAGAGAGCTTCGAGGGAGAAAGCTTCGAGGCATGCAACACTGAGGCATGCATGAGAGCATCAGCTGTTCCAGACGACTGTGTGATCACGCTCTCCGTATCCGACGTGAGTAAGACCTTTAAACAGGTCAACATTTACAAGGCCGCTGGGCCAGACTGATTACCAGGACGTGTGCTCCGGGCATGTGCTGACCAACTGGCAGGTGTCTTTACTGACATTTTCAACATGTCCCTGATTGTGTCTGTAATACCAACATGCTTCAAGCATACCACCATAGTCCCTGTGCCCAAGAACACTAAAGTAACCTGCCTAAATGACTACAGACCCGTAGCACTCACGTCCGTAGCCATGAAGTGTTTTGAATGGCTAGTAATGGCTAACATTAACACCATTATCCCAGAAACCCTAGACCCACTCCAATTTGCATAGAGCTCAAACAGATCCACAGATGATGCGATCTCTATTGTACTCCACACTGCCACACTGCCACCTTTCCCACCTGGGCAAAAGGTACCTCCACGTGAGAATGCTACTCACTGACTACAGCTCAGCGTTTAACACAATTGTGCCCTCAAAGCTCATCACCAAGCTAGGGATTCTGGGACTAAATGCTTCCCTCTGCAACTGGCTTCTGGACTTCCTGACGGGTCGCCCCAGGTGGTGAGGATAGGTAGCAACACATCTGCCACGCTGATCCTCAACACTGGAGCCCTTCAAGGGGGCCTGCTCAGTCCCCTCCTGTCCTCCCTGTTCACCCACGACTGCATGGCCAGGCATGACTCCAACACCATCATTACGTTTGCAGACGACACAACAGTGGTAGTAAGCCTGATCACCGACTACGACGAGACAGCTCATAGGGAGGAGGTCAGAGACCTGGCCAGCTGGTGCCAGAATAACAACCTATCCCTCAACGTAATCAAGACAAAGGAGATGATTGTGGACTACAGGAAAAGGAGGACCGAGCAGCCCCCATTCTCATCGACGGGGCTGTGGTGGAGCAGGTTGAGAGCTTCAAGTTCCTCCTACAGTCTCCTACCGGCCATTACTCTGTCCTAGTGGAGCCTCCTACAGTCTCCTACAGGCCATTACTCTGTCCCAGTGGAGCCTCCTACAGTCTCCTACAGGCCATTACTCTGTCCCAGTGGAGCCTCCTACAGGCCATTACTCTGTCCCAGTGGAGCCCTCTACAGTCTCCTACAGGCCATTACTCTGTCCCAGTGGAGCGTCCTACAGTCTCCTACAGGCCATTACTCTGTCCCAGTGGATACTCCTACAGTCTCCTACAGGCCATTACTCTGTCCCAGTGGAGCCTCCTACCGGCCATTACTCTGTCCCAGTGGAGCCTCCTACCGGCCATTACTCTGTCCTAGTGGAGCCTCCTACAGTCTCCTACAGGCCATTACTCTGTCCCAGTGGAGCCTCCTACAGTCTCCTACAGGCCGTTACTCTGTCCCAGTCGAGCCTCCTATAGTCTCCTACAGGCTATTACTCTGTCCCAGTGGAGCCTCCTACAGTCTCCTACAGGCCATTACTCTGTCCCAGTGGAGCCTCCTACAGTCTCCTACAGGCCATTACTCTGTCCCATTGGAGCCTCCTACAGTCTCCTACAGGCCATTACTCTGTCCCAGTGGAGCCTCCTACAGTCTCCTACAGGTCATTACTCTGTCCCAGTGGAGTCTCCTACCGGCCATTACTCTGTCTCAGTGGAGCCTCCTACAGTCTCCTACAGGCCATTACTCTGTCCCAGTGGAGTCTCCTACAGTCTCCTACAGGCCATTACTCTGTCCCAGTGGAGCCTCCTACAGTCTCCTACAGGCCATTACTCTGTCCCAGTGGAGCCTCCTACAGTCTCCTACAGGTCATTACTCTGTCCCAGTGGAGACTCCTACAGTCTCCTACAGGTCATTACTCTGTCCCAGTGGAGCCTCCTACAGACCATTACTCTGTCCCAGTGGAGCCTCCTACAGTCTCCTACAGGTCATTACTCTGTCCCAGTGGAGTCTCCTACAGTCTCCTACAGGTCATTACTCTGTCCCAGTGGAGCCTCCTACAGTCTCCTACAGACCATTACTCTGTCCCAGTGGATACTCCTACAGTCTCCTCCAGACCATTACTCTGTCCCAGTGGAGACTCCTACAGTCTCCTACAGGCCATTACTCTGTCTCAGTGGATACTCCTACAGTCTCCTACAGGCCATCACTCTGTCTCAGTGGAGCCTCCTACAGTCTCCTACAGACCATTACTCTGTCCCAGTGGAGCCTCCTACAGGCCATTGTTCTGTCTCAGTGGAGCCTCCTACAGTCTCCTACAGACCATTACTCTGTCCCAGTGGATCCTCCTACAGTCTCCTACAGACCATTACTCTGTCCCAGTGGAGCCTCCTACAGTCTCCTACAGGTCATTACTCTGTCTCAGTGGAGCCTCCTACAGTCTCCTACTCTGCATCAGAGGAGAGATGAGGCAGAAACAGGCCAGCCATGGTTTCTCCTCAATTCCTTTTCACCATCATGGATCATCCCTTAGCACACAGACACACACACACGAAGGCACACACACACGTGAGCACCCAGGAACACACAGACTGACCTGACCTGACACACATTTACAGATTGTCCTCCCATTCTGACAAAGACCACATTAATAATTCAATCAGTCATGAGTCTGGATGGACGATGTCATCAAAAACTTTGTCATATAGTTAGGACTGAGTATTTACTGTGTTTACGCACATGCAATACTTATACCAACACAATTTAGACGTGTGAATGTAAAATACCCGATACCTAACCTTTCAGATTCTGGGATCAAATCAAATTGTATTTGTCACATTCGCCGAATACAACAGGTGTAGACCTTACAGTGAAATGCTTACTTACAAGCCCTTAACCAACAATGCTTTAAGTAAACAATTGGTAAGTAAAAAACAGAAAATAGAAATAACAATAGCGAGGCTAAGTACAGCGGGTACCGGTACAGAGTCAATGTGCAGGGGCACCGGTTAGTCAAGGTAATTGAGGGAATATGTACAGTTGAAGTCAGAAGTTTACATAAACTGAGGTTGGAGTCATTAAAACTCATTTTTCAACCACTCCACAAATGTCTTGTTAACAAACTATAGTTCTGGCAAGTCGGTTAGGACATATACTTTGTGCATGACACAAGTCATGTTTCCAACAATTGTTTACAGACAGATTATTTCACTTACAATTCAATGTATCACAATTCCAGTGGGTAAGAAGTTTACGTCCACTAAGTTGACTGTGCCTTTAAACAGCTTGGAAAATTCCAGAAAATGATGTCATGGCTTTAGAAGCTTCTGATAGGCTAATTGACATCATTTGAGTCAATACCTGTGGATTTATTTCAAGGCCTACCTTCAAACTCAGTGCCTCTTTGCTTGACATCATAGGAAAATCAAAAGAAATCAGCCAAGACCTCAGAAAAAATATTGTAGACCTCCACAAGTCTGGTTCATCCTTGGGAGCAATTTCCAAATGCCTGAAGGTACCACGTTCATCTGTACAAACAATAGTACGCAAGTATAAACACCATGGGACCACGCAACCGTCATACCGCTCAGGAAGGAGACGGGTTCTGTCTCCTAGAGATGAACGTACTTTGGTGCGAAAAGTGCGAATCATTCCCAGAACGACAGTAAAGGGCCTTGTGAAGATGCTGGAGGAAACAGCTACAAAAGTATCTATATCCACAGTTAAACTAATCCTATATCGACATAACCTGAAAGGTCGCTCAGCAAGGAAGAAGCCACTGCTCCAAAACCGTCATAAAAAAGCCAGACTATGGTTTGCAACTGCACTTGGGGACAAAGATCGTACTTTTTGGAGAAATGTCCTCTGGTCTGATGAAACAAAAATAGAATTGTTTGGCCATAATGAACTCGTTATGTCGTTATGTTTGGAGGAAAAAGGGGAGGCTTGCAAGCTGAAGAACACCATCCCAACCATGAAGCACGGGGGTTGTGGGGGTGCTCATGTTGTGGGGGTGCTTTGCTGCAGGAGGGACTGGTGCACTTCACACAATAGATGGCATCACGAGGGAGGGAAATTATGTGGATATATTGAAGCAACATCTCAAGACATCAGTCAGGATGTTCATGCTTGGTCGCAAATGGGTCTTCCAAATGGACAATGACCCCAAGCATACTTCCAAAGTTGCGGCAAAATGGCTTAAGGACAACAAAGTCAAGGTATTGGAGTGGCCATCACAAAGCCCTGACCTCAATCGTATAGAAAATTTGTGGGCAGAACTGAAAAAGCGCGAGCAAGGAGGCCTACAAACCTGACTCAGTTACACCAGCTCTGTCAGGAGGAATGGGCCAAAATTCACTCAACTTATTATGGGAAACTTGTGGAAGGCTACCCGAAACATTTGACCAAGTTAAACAATTTAAAGGCAACGCTACCAAATACTAATTGAGTGTATGTAAACTTCTAACCGACTGGGAATGTGATGAAAGAAATAAAAGCTGAAAAAAACCATTCTCTCTACTATTATTCTGACATTTCATTCTTAAAATAAAGTGGTGATCCTAACTGACCTAAAACAGGGAATTTCTACTTGGATTAAATGCCAGGAATTGTGAAAAACGGTGTTTAAATGTATTTGGCTAAGGTGTATGTAAACTTCTGACTTCAACTGTACATGTAAACTCATCAAAAAAAGAAACGTCCCTTTTTCAGGACCCTGTCTTTCAAGGATAATTTGTAAAAATCCAAATAACGTCACAGATCTTCATTGTAAAGGGTTTAAACACTGTTTCCCCCTGCTTGTTGAATGAACCATAAACAATTAATGAACATGAACCTGTGGAACGGACGTTAAGTCACTAACAGCTTACAGACGGTAAGGTCACAGTTTGAAGACTTAGGATACTAAAGATGCCTTTCTTCTGACTTATCTGCGTAAAGGTGCCTTAGGCATGCTGCACGGAGGCATGAGAACTGCAGATGTGGCCAGGGCAATAAATTGCAATATCCATACTGTGAGACACCTAAGACAGTGCTACAGGGAGACAGGACGGACAGCTCATCATCCTTGCAGTGGCAGACCACGTGTAACAACAACTGCACAGGATCGGTACATCCGAACATCACAGCTGCGGGACAGGTACAGGATGGCAACAACAACTGCCCGAGTTACACCAGGAACGCACAATCCCTCCATCAGTGCTCAGACTGTCCGCAATAGGCTGAGAGAGGCTGGACTGAGGGCTTGTAGGCCTGTTGTAAGGCAGGGCCTCACCAGACAACACCGGCAACAACATCGCCTGTGGACAAAAACCCACCGTTGCTGAACCAGACAGGACTGGAAAAAAGTGCTCTTCACTGACAGAGTCGCGGTTTTGTCTCACCAGGAGTGATGATCGGGATTTGCGTTTATCGTTGAAGGAATGAGCGTTACACCGAGGCCTGTACTCTTGCGCGGGATCGATTTGGAGGTGGAGGGTTCGTCATGGTCTGGGGCGGTGTGTCACAGCATTATCGGACTGAGCTTGTTGTCATTGCAGGCAATCTCAGCACTGTGCGTTACAGGGAAGACATCCTCCTCCCTCATGTGGTACCCTTCCTGCAGGCTCATCCTGACATGACCCTCCAGCATCACAATGCCACCAGCCATACTGCTCGTTCTGTGGGTGATTTCCTGCAAGATAGGAATATCAGTGTTCTGCCATGGCCAGCGAAGAGCCCGGATCTCAATCCCATTGAACACGTCTGGGACCTGTTGGTTTCGGAGGGTGAGGGCTAGGGACAATCCCCCCAGAAATGTCCAGGAACTTGCAGGTGCCTTGGTGGAAGAGTGGGGTAACATCTTACAGGAAGAACTGGCAAACCTGGTGCAGTCCATGAGGAGGAGATGCACTGCCGTACTTAATGCAGCTGGTGGCCACACCAGATAGTGACTGTTACTTTTTATTTTGACACCCCTTTGTTCAGGGACACATTATTCATTTTCTGTTAGTCACATGTCTGTGGAACTTGTTCAGTTTTTGAATCTTGTTATGTTCATACACATATTTACACATTACATTTGCTGAAAATAAACAAAGTTGACAGTGAGAGGATGTTTCTTTTTTGTGCTGAGTTTAGGTATAGTTAAAGTGACTATGCATTGATTATAAACAGAGAGTAGTAGTAGTGTAAAAGAGGGGTCTGGGTAGCCCTTTGATTCGCTGGTCAGGAGTCTTATGGCTTGAGGGTAGAAGCTGTTAAGAAGCATTTTGGACCTTTTGGATCTCTTCAAATTAAATCCAACTGTCATCCAATTTGTAATTGCATCTTCATGCCAAGATGTTACAAATAACCAGATGGCCTTTTTCTCATCTTATCTTTCCTTCAACAAACTCCTTCAAGAAGTTTACATAAGTAAATAAATATAAACAAGATAAAAATCATTTGTTTTCCTTCTCATCCGTTAAGAGTTTCCCCATAAATCTTTGTTGACCAGGGAGTTTGAACAGAACATTTTCTGTTCTTTCAGTAATCTATAGTTCAGATGTCAAGACCTCTTGACCAGGGAGGTGGCCCTATTCCCCTGACCTTGGTCTTCACAGTCCAACACAATGCATCTTGGGACAGAACAATAGCAGCAGGTCAAACAAGTATTTCCTCCAATGACTGACAACAGCTTTTAGCTTCCTTCTGACTCATTCCATCTGTTTCTGTAAGGCCAGGGCTCTTTTTCAATTAATCTTTCCCCGATTCCTCACATCCTCTCTCCTCGCCTCCTTCTCAAAAACATTGGAGAGCAAGGTCTGGGGGGAGGGACCTTGGACCTTCACCTTCAATACAGTTGACGAGACTAGGAGAGGGGATGTGAGGAATCACTGAAAGATTCATTGAGAAAGAGCCCTGATGTTTGGGACAGAGTCATGGGACACACTGCTGGCCACCTGGGGCAAACTGGCCTCGGTCCAGCCAAATGAAAGACCTCATTAGCTTAGCAGGACCTCTGTCTGAGGACGGATCTGGGTCTCAGTCAGTGCACAAGTTCGTCAGCTTCTCAAGATGCTGCAATACATTCTCTATAGAAACTTAAACGTATTCTGTTGAAAATAAGGCCAAGAAGAGAGAGAAATAGACCTGAAGCGCTTTCTTCCTCACTTCTCCCAAACAAAATAACTGAAATTTGCGATAATGATTGTTGAAATTGGGGCATTTAGGTGAGAGAATGGGCCCTGTAGTTTCGAAAGGAAAGAGAAAATCACACAAGAAACTCCCGGAAATAGCTTCCTTAGGGTGATAAAAACCTCAGAAATGGCTGCTGCTATGCTTCGCCGAACAGAAGAATTCAATTCAACATGAGAGCCAGTGGTTTAGACAAAATGTCTTTTGGAGCTTAAAGAGACAAAAATACAAGTTGAACTATACACTTTATTTACCACTCTGCAGATGCTCTCTCTCGCTCTCTCTCTCTCTCTCTCTCTCTCTCTCCCTCTCTCTCTCTCTCTCTCTCTCGCCAAACATAGCTGCTGCTCATTCCGTTTGCTTGAAAATGGTTAAAAGAAATGTGAGGCCTGCGTCCATAGAGACACATACCAGCTCCACTAGTAATACTGCTACTACCAGCAGTACTACACATGCACCTGTCGACGACACATGTTCTGCTTCCATGAGCACATCCAATGCTAGCATCAGTAATTCTACATTTGTTGTTAGCTCACCTAGCATGGACACTTACAGATGTGAATCTGATGCACCCGAAGAGCTACTGCCCCCTTACCCGGGAAAGCACTGAACAACAGACAGGGACCTTGGGCCATCAAAGAGGCACAAATAGGATGAGAACTACATTGCATGCGTGCAAGCAGTTGCTCCCGATGCCACTTGGGTACACTGCAGAATCCACCGAGAGGCTCTTGCTGCCAAGGGAATGCCTGACAGCTTGAAAGACGTTTTGGAAACTACAGTGAAAATGGTTAACTTTGTTAAAGCATGCATGCAGACACACTGTTAGGTTGTGGCATTTTTGTTTGTTTGCTTTGGCACCTTTCAACACCCCCATTATCACATTTATGTACGCAACCACTCACTTACACTAGTGATTACTGACTACACCCCCCATGATCACATTTATGTACGCAAACACTCACTTACACTACTGATTACTGACTACACCCCCATTATCACATTTATGCACGCAACCACTCACTTACACTACTGATTACTGACTACACCCCCATTATCACATTTATGCACGCAACCACTCACTTACACTACTGATTACTGACTACACCCCCATTATCACATTTATGTACGCAACCACTCACTTACACTACTGATTACTGACTACACCCCCATTATCACATTTATGCACGCAACCACTCACTTACACTACTGATTACTGACTACACCCCCATTATCACATTTATGCACGCAACCACTCACTTACACTACTGATTACTGACTACACCCCCATTATCACATTTATGCACGCAACCACTCACTTACACTACTGATTATTATCACATTTATGCACGCAACCACTCACTTACACTACTGATTACTGACTACACCCCCATTATCACATTTATGTACGCAACCACTCACTTACACTACTGATTACTGACTACACCCCCATTATCACATTTATGCACGCAACCACTCACTTACACTACTGATTACTGACTACACCCCCATTATCACATTTATGCACGCAACCACTCACTTACACTACTGATTACTGACTACACCCCCATTATCACATTTATGCACGCAACCACTCACTTACACTACTGATTACTGACTACACCCCCATTATCACATTTATGCACGCAACCACTCACTTACACTACTGATTACTGACTACACCCCCATTATCACATTTATGTACGCAACCACTCACTTACACTACTGATTACTGACTACACCCCCATTATCACATTTATGCACGCAACCACTCACTTACACTACTGATTACTGACTACACCCCCATTATCACATTTATGCACGCAACCACTCACTTACACTACTGATTACTGACTACACCCCCATTATCACATTTATGTACGCAACCACTCACTTACACTACTGATTACTGACTACACCCCCATTATCACATTTATGTATGCAACCACTCACTTACACTACTGATTACTGACTACACCCCCATTATCACATTTATGCACGCAACCACTCACTTACACTACTGATTACTGACTACACCCCCATTATCACATTTATGTACGCAACCACTCACTTACACTACTGATTACTGACTACACCCCCATTATCACATTTATGTTCGCAACCACTCACTTACACTACTGATTACTGACTACACCCCCATTATCACATTTATGTACGCAACCACTCACTTACACTACTGATTACTGACTACACCCCCATTATCACATTTATGTACGCAACCACTCACTTAACCTACTGATTACTGACTACACCCCCATTATCACATTTATGTACGCAACCACTCACTTACACTACTGATTACTGACTACACCCCCATTATCACATTTATGCACGCAACCACTCACTTACACTACTGATTACTGACTACACCCCCATTATCACATTTATGTACGCAACCACTCACTTACACTACTGATTACTGACTACACCCCCATTATCACATTTATGTACGCAACCACTCACTTACACTACTGATTACTGACTACACCCCCATTATCACATTTATGTACGCAACCACTCACTTACACTACTGATTACTGACTACACCCCCATTATCACATTTATGTACGCAACCACTCACTTACACTACTGATTACTGACTACACCCCCATTATCACATTTATGCACGCAACCACTCACTTACACTACTGATTACTGACTACACCCCCATTATCACATTTATGCACGCAACCACTCACTTACACTACTGATTACTGACTACACCCCCATTATCACATTTATGTAAGCAACCACTCACTTACACTACTGATTACTGACTACACCCCCATTATCACATTTATGCACGCAACCACTCACTTACACTACTGATTACTGACTACACCCCCATTATCACATTTATGCATGCAACCACACACTTACACTACTGATTACTGACTACACCCCCCATTATCACATTTATGCACGCAACCACTCACTTACACTACTGATTACTGACTACACCCCCATTATCACATTTATGTATGCAACCACTCACTTACACTACTGATTACTGACTACACCCCCATTATCACATTTATGTATGCAACCACTCACTTACACTACTGATTACTGACTACACCCCCATTATCACATTTATGCACGCAACCACTCACTTACACTACTGATTACTGACTACACCCCCATTATCACATTTATGCACGCAACCACTCACTTACACTACTGATTACTGACTACACACACCATTGTTAATTGTATTTATGTTACTTCAGTTAATAAATATATTTTGTTATTCCTAATCTCCATGTTGTCTCCCATTTTGTTACGGACTTCGAGCCGGTTCATGACACGAGTTTCTCACACAACTGGCCTATCAGGGTGATGTTTTTTCTCGCCTGAATGATCTGAATCTAGGATTACAGGGATTCTCCATAACTATATCCAATGTGCGGGACAACATTTTGTGTGCAAATGAACTCAAGTTTACGGACAATGTCAAATGTGATATAGCGAAGCACCTGAGTGAGTTGGGTGCGCAATTACGCAGGTACTTTGCCAAAATGGATGACAAAAACAACTGGATTCGTTATCCCTTTCATGCCATGCCTCCAGTCCACTTACTGATATCTGAACAAGAGAGCCTCATCGAAATTGCAACAACTGGATCTGTGAAAATTTCATTTAATCAGAAGCCACTGCTAGATTTCTGGATTGGAATGCGCTCAGAGTATCCCGCTTTGACAAATCGCGCTGTTAAGACAATGATGCCCTTTGCAACCACATACCGATGTGAGAGTGAATTCTTGGCCCTAACTAGAATGAAAACTAAATACAGGCACAGACTGTGTGTGGAAAATGATTTAAGACTGAGACTCTCTCCAATACAACCCAACATTGCAGAGTTATGCGTATCCTTTCAAGCATTGCCTTCTCATTAACCTGTGTCTGGTGAGTTATTCACAATTTTCGATGAATAAATAACATTTTATACATAAGATGGCTAAATAAAGATCAAGATTATTACTATATTATTATTTGTGCCCTGGTCCGATAAGAGCTCTTTGTCACTTCCCACAAGCCGGGTTATGCCAAACTCACAATCATTCTTATGTTTAATAAATGTATTGTATAGTGTGTATGTTGAAGGCTTACAATGATGGCAAAAAACAACATTTGAGAGTGGGCTGAACCTGGTACTAGAGGGGGTACGCAGCTGGAGGTTGAATGTTTGAAGGGGTACAGGACTATAACATTTTGGGAACCAGTGGTCTAAGGGATAGAGGGATTGGGTGACGGAGACAGATTGTGTGAGGCTGGTTCTGCTTGCTGTAGAGGTTTGTAACACCCCTGAGACTGCAATGTGACCCTGCAGACCCAGGCTGTTTACATTCCAACCCTGCAGAGCTGACTTATCTCTCACAGGGACACTCAGACGGCAAAAACACACCTCCTCACCTCTCCTCTTCCCCCTCTCTCTCTCCTTTCACCTCCTCTCCCTTAATCCCCAAACTCCACTCACAAACCCAGTGCTGGCCCTAGCCACTAAGTGACTTAAGGGCCCACGACCCAAAAAAACAATTAAATTTTTTATTTTTAGGAACTCAATCGGGGTCTCAACGTACTGTTGAAAGTAACAGTAGAATACACAAGGTGCAATTTCAGAATTTGTTTGTGCAACAGCAGTTTTTCTCTTGTTTTGTCAGGCGCTGACATTCACTCAATTAGCCCGTATCAGCTTATATTCTTTAGATTTCTAAATTAGTCTAGCCAGCTATCTAAACTTATATTAATCATGGTCAAATTACCGACCAGACACGTGCTCAGGGGCCCTTTCCAGGAGGCCCCCATTGATTTTGTTAGTCTCGCTCACTCAGATATCATATTAACATGGCAAAAGGTGTAGAATTGCAGGAAATTAGCTAAAAACTATTTATGAACATTTATCTCCACCCTATCGAAAATTGTGTAGAATTGCAGACAATTTGTTGTAAAACTGCACATTTTTCTCACCGCCCCAAAATTTGTAGAAATGCATGAAATGTGTTATAAAATTGCTAAATCGTCTCCCCCCCCATGGCATTTTTGTTTCTCTTCGTCATCAAGAGGATATCCATTAAAATATTCTACACACAAACCCCTCATCTCCTCCCCATCTCCCATCTCCCTCAAACTCTCCACCTCGGCTCACTGACCCCTCACTCATCCCTGTCAGTGCTAGGACACTCTCATCCCTAACTCTTCCTCTCCCTAACACTTCCCCTACCTTCCCCTTCCCCTCCCTAACTCTTCCCCTCCCTAACCCGTCCCCTCCCTAACTCTTCCCTCCCTAACTCTTCCCCTCCCTAACTCTTCCCCTCCCTAACCCGTCCCCTCCCTAACTCTTCCCCTCCCTAACTCTTCCCCTCCCTAACTCTTCCCCTTCCTTAACCATTCCCCTCCCTGACACTTGCCCTCGTTAAATCTTCCCCTCCCTAACTCTTCCCCTCCCTAACTCTTCCCCTCCCTAACCCTTCCCCTCCATAACCCTTCCCCTCCCTAACTCTTCCCCTTCCTTAACCATTCCCCTCCCTAACTCTTCCCCTCCCTAACTCTTCCCCTCCCTAACTCTTCCCCTCCCTAACTCTTCCCCTCCCTAACCCTTTCCCTCCCTAACCCTTCCCCTCCCTAACACTTCCCCTCGTTAAATCTTCCCTCGTTAAGCCTTCCCCTCCCTAACTCTTCCCCTCGTTAAGCCTTCCCCTCCCTAACTCTTCCCCTCCCTAAATCTTCCCTCCCTAACCATTCCCCTCCCTAAATCTTCCCTCCCTAACTCTTCCCCTCCCTAACTCTTCCCCTCCCTAACCCTTCCCCACCCTAACTCTTCCCCTCCCTAACTCCTCCCTCCCTAACCCTTCCTCTCCCTAACTCTTCCCTCCCTAACCCGTCCCCTCCCTAACTCTTCCCTCCCTAACTCCTCTTCCCCTCCCTAACTCTTCCCCTCCCTAACTCTTCCCCTCCCTAACACTTCCCCTCATTAAATCTTCCCCTCGTTAAGCCTTCCCCCATAATGCTTCCCCTCGTTAAGCCTTCCCCTCCCTACTCTTCCCCTCCCTAACTCTTCCCCTCCCTAACCCTTCCCCTCCCTAACTCTTCTCCTCCCTAAGTCTTCCCTCCCTAACTCTTCCCCTCCCTAACCCGTCCCCCTAACTCTTCCCCTCCCTAACTCTTCCCCTTCCAAACCCGTCCCCTCCCTAACTCTTCCCCTCCCTAACACTTCCCCTCATTAAATCTTCCCCTCGTTAAGCCTTCCTCCCTAACTCTTCCCCTCCCTAACTCTTCCCTCCCTAACTCTTCCCTCCCTAACCCGTCCCCTCCCTAACTCTTCCCCTCCCTAACTCTTCCCCTCCCTAACACTTCCCCTCATTAAATCTTCCCCTCGTTAAGCCTTCCCCATAATGCTTCCCCTCGTTAAGCCTTCCCCTCCCTAACTCTTCCCCTCCCTAACCCTTTCCCTCCCTAACCCTTCCCCTCCCTAACACTTCCCCTCGTTAAATCTTCCCCTCGTTAAGCCTTCCCCTCCCTAACTCTTCCCCTCGTTAAGCCTTCCCCTCCCTAACTCTTCCCCTCCCTAAATCTTCCCCTCCCTAACCATTCCCTCCCTAAATCTTCCCCTCCCTAACTCTTCCCCTCCCTAACTCTTCCCCTCCCTAACCCTTCCCCACCCTAACTCTTCCCCTCCCTAACTCCTCCCTCCCTAACCCTTCCCCTCCCTAACCCGTCCCCTCCCTAACTCTTCCCCTCCCTAACTCTTCCCCTCCCTAACTCTTCCCCTCCCTAACACTTCCCCTCATTAAATCTTCCCCTCGTTAAGCCTTCCCCCATAATGCGTCCCCTCGTTAAGCCTTCCCCTCCCTACTCTTCCCCTCCCTAACTCTTCCCCTCCCTAACCCTTCCCCTCCCTAACTCTTCTCCTCCCTAAGTCTTCCCCTCCCTAACTCTTCCCCTCCCTAACCCGTCCCCCTAACTCTTCCCCTCCCTAACTCTTCCCCTCCCAAACCCGTCCCCTCCCTAACTCTTCCCCTCCCTAACACTTCCCCTCATTAAATCTTCCCCTCGTTAAGCCTTCCTCCCTAACTCTTCCCCTCCCTAACTCTGCCCCTCCCTAACTCTTCCCCTCCCTAACCCGTCCCTCCCTAACTCTTCCCCTCCCTAACTCTTCCCCTCCCTAACACTTCCCCTCATTAAATCTTCCCTCGTTAAGCCTTCCCCCATAATGCTTCCCCTCGTTAAGCCTTCCCCTCCTTAACTCTTCCCCTCCCTAACCCTTCCCCTCCCTAACCCTTTCCCTCGTTAACTCTTCCCCTCGTTAACTCTAATGTTCCCCAATTGGGCTACAGGGTCAAACTAGAACACATAACTTCACTCTATAACTATCACTTACACTGTGAAAATGGAGGTCATCTGTCTTATCACACTGTACTGACATGTGGTCGGATGAAGAGATTATCGACAAACCGTCATGCCCTCTGGGAGTCAGTGAGTGGGCATTGAGATTATTTGTTACAAATAAGCAAACTGACAACGCTAGCAGCTCAATGTGAGGTGAGGTAAGCACAGTCCAGACCAATGGAAAACAAAACATAGCATGCTGCGTACAGTACCTTCCAGAACTCCCATGGGAAAATACAGAGAAACAGGTCTGACACATTTCACAGCACCAGTGAAGAAAAAGCCCACACAACATGGTAGAGAACAAAATACATCTGCATACTGGTATACTGTCAGCTCCCACAAGTGCTCTGTTTACTTCATTTTCTGGGTGTGCACATGAATACCATTCCATTAAAAATACACAAAACGGGCATCAATCAACCAAACATACTGTATCTCACTGACTGGTTTGAACTACACATTGGTGTTGTTTATTCTAAAAGGCAATCATATCAAACAGACAAAAAATTCAGTAAGACGTAGAGAACCGAAACATTGAAGTCACACCACTGTTAAAGGATAAACTCTAACAAACCTTTCCATCACAAAGTTTCCTCAATATTTCACTCGACAGAATACTATATTGTGAAATCAAGTGTTAAGGATCTGAACACAAAACAAAACCCTTTTCTCTAACATTTTTTAAAGGCATCAAACAATTTAGAATTTCCAGAACCAGAACATGTTTATTCACTGTGACACATTTTAAACACATGAACACGTTTATTCAGCACAATAAGTTTACGTGTTGAACACAACACTAGGGGCCGGTTCCCCGGACACTGATTATTTGGTATTACATTAGGATACCCGTTTTCCAAAGCCACAGCTACTCTTCCGGGGTCCAACACACAACATGAAACATGACATAATACAGAACATTAATAGACAAGAACAGCTCAAGGACAGAACTACATACATTTAAAAATGGCGCACATAGCCTACATATCAACACATAAACACCTCATATCTACAGTAGGTCAAATATGGGATAGGAGAGGCATTCATTTGAGCAATTTGAGATGGGAGAGAGTTCCATGCAATAATGGCTCTATATAATACCATAAACTTTCTTGAATTCATTCTGGATTTGGGGACTGTGAAAAGACCCCTAGTGACATGTCTGGTGGGGTAAGAGTGTGTGTCAAGTTGACTATGCAAACAATTTGACATTTTCAAAACATTAATGTTTCTTAAAAAATAAAAAGTGATACAATCAGTCTCTCCTCAACTCTTAGCCAAGAGAGACTGGCAGCATATTATTTATATTAGCCCTCTGATTACAATGAAGAGCAGGACGTTCCACTCTGTTCTGGGCCAGCTGCAGCTTGAATTTGTCTTTCTTAGAAGCACTTGACAACATGGCTGGACAGTAAACAAGATAAGACAAAACTAGAGCCTGCAGGACTTGTTTTGTGGAGTGTTGTGTCAAAAAAGCAGAACATTTCTTTATTACGGACAGATCTCTCCCCAACTTTACCATTGAATTTATATGTTTTGACCATGATAGTTTACAACCTTTATTTTTGATTGTTGATTTCACCTTCATTTAACCAGGTAGGCCAGTTGAGGACAAGTTCTCACTTACAACTGCGGCCAAGATAAAGCAAAGCAGTGCAACAAAAAACAACACAGTTACACATTGAACAAACAAATGTACAGTCAATAACACAATAGAAAAAATCTATATACAGTGTGTGCAAATGAGGTAAGATTAATTAAGATTAGGGAGGTAAGGCAGTAAATAGGCCGTAGTGGCAAAATAATTATAATTTAGCAATTAAACACTGGAGTGATAGATGTGCAGAAGATTAATGTGCGCAAAGGAGCAAAAAAATAAATAACAATATGGGGATGAGGTAGTTGGATGGGCTATTTACATATGGGCTATGTACAGGACCAATTATCTGTGAGCTGCTCTGACAGCTGATGCTTAAAGTTAGTGAGGGAGATATGAGTCTCCAGCTTCAGTGATTTTTGCAATTCGTTCCATTCATTGGCAGCAGAGAACTGGAAGGAAAGGCGGCCAAAGAGGAATAGGCTTTGGTGGTGACCAGTGAAATATACCTGCTGGAGCGCGTGCTACAGGTGGGTGCTGCTATGGTGACCAGTGAGCTGAGATTAGGCAGGACATAACCTAGCAAAGACTTATAGATGATCTGGAGCCAGTGGGTTTGGTGACAAATATGAAGTGAGGGCCAGCCAACGAGAGCATACAGGTCACAGTGGTGGGTAGTATATGGGGCTTTGGTGACAAAACGGATGGCACTGTGATAGACTGCATCCAATTTGCTGAGTAGAGTGTTGGAGGCTATTTTGTAAATCACATCACCGAAGTCAAGGATCGGTAGGATAGTCCGTTTTACAAGGGATTTGGCAGAATGAGTGAAGGAGGCTTTGTTGAGGAATAGGAAGCCGATTCCAGATTTCATTTTGGATTGGAGATGCTTAATGTGAGTCTGGAAGGAGAGTTTACAGTCTAACCAGACACCTAATTATTTGTAGTTGTCCACATATTCTAAGTAAGAACCGTCCAGAGTAGTGATGCTGGACGGGCGGGCAGGTGCGTGCAGCGATCAGTTGAAGAGCATGCATTTAGTTTTACTTGCATTTAAAAGCAGTTGGAGGCCACGGAAGGAGAGTTGTATGGCATTGAAGCTCTTCTGGAGATGAGTTAACATAGTGTCCAAAGAAGGGCCAGAAGTATACAGAATGGTGTCGTCTGCGTAGAGGTGGATCAGAGAATAACCAGCAGCAAGAGCGACATCATTGATGTATGCAGAGAAAACAGTCAGCCCGAGAATTGAACCCTGTGGGCATCCTCATAGAGATCGCCAGAGGTCCAGACAACAGGCCCTCCGATTTGACACACTGAACTCTATCTGAGAAGTAGTTGGTGAACCAGGCAAGGCAGTCATTTGAGAAACCAAGGCTGTTGAGTCTGCCGATAAGAATGTGGTGATTGACAGAGTCGAAAACTTTGGCCAGGTCAATGAATACGGCTGCACAGTATTGTCTTTCTCAATGGCGGTTATGAGATCGTTTAGGATCTTGAGCGTGGCTGAGGTGCAGCCATAACCAGCTCGGAAACTAGATTGCATAGCGGAGAAGGTACGGTGGGATTCGAAATGGTCGGTGATCTGTTTGTTAACTTGGTTTCAGAAGACCTTATAAAGGCAGGGTAGGATAGATATAGGTCTGTAACAGTTTGGGTGTAGAGTGTCTCCCCTTTGAAGAGGGGGATGACCGCAGCAGGTGGAAAGCATGGCCAGCCATAGAAAAATGCTTATTGAAATTCTCAATTCGTGGATTTATCGGTGGTGACAGTGTTTTCTAGCCTCAATGCAGTGGGCAGCTGGGAGGAGGTGCTCTTATTCTCCATGGACTTTACAGTGGCCCATAGCTTTTTGGAGTTTGTGCTACAGGATGCAAATTTCTGCTTGAAAAAGCTAGCCTTTGCTTTCCTAACTTCCTGTGTATATTGGTTCCTAACTTCCCTGAAATTGTTGCATATCGCGTGGGCTATTTGATGCTAATGCAGTACGCCACAGTATGTTTTTGAATGGGGCATGCTTATTTAAGATGGTGAGGAAAGCACTTTTAAAGAATAACCAGGCATCCTCTACTGACGGAATGACGGGCCAGGTCGATTAGAAAGGCCTGCTCGCTGAAGTGTTTTAGGGAGCGTTTGACAGTAATGAGGGGTTGTCGTTTGACCGCAGACCCATTGTGGACGCAGGCAATGAGGCAGTGATTGCTGAGATCCTGGTTGAAGACAGCAAAGGTATATTTAGAGGGTTGGTCAGGATGATACCTATGAGGGTGCCCGTGTTTTTCGGATTTGGGGTTGTACCTGGTAGGGTCATTGATAATTTGTGTGAGATTGAGGGCATCTAGCTTAGATTGTAGGATGGCCGGGGTGTTAAGCATGTCCCAGTTTAGGTCAACTAACAGTACGAGCTCTGAAGATAGATGGGGGGCAATCAATTCACATATGGTGTCCAGGGCACAGCTGGGGGCAGAAGCTGGTCTACAACAAGCAGCAACGGTGACAGACTTGTTTCTGGAAAGGTAGATTTTTAAAGGTAGAAGGTCTGTGCCCAAATTGTTTGGGCACAGACCTGGATAGTATGACAGAATTCTGCAGGCAATCTCTGCAGTAGATTGCAACTCCGCCCCCTTTGGCAGTTCTATCTTGTCGGAAAATGATACAGTTAGGGGTAGAAAATTCAGGATTTTTGGTGGCGTCCCTTAGCCAGGATTCAGACACGGCTAGGACATCTGGGTTGGCAGAGTGTGCTAAAGCAGTGAATAAAACAAACTTAGGGAGGAGGCTTCTAATGTTAACATGCATGAAACCAAGGCTTTTACGGTTACAGGTTTACAGTCACAAATGAGAGCGCCTGGGGAATGGGAGTGGAGTGGAGCTAGGTGCTAATTTAAGGTAACACCAAGTAATTTAGTCTCTTCAACTTGTTCAACAGCCACACCATCATTACCAGATTCTGCTGAGGTCTAGAGCTTAAGGAATGATTTGTCCCAAATACAATGCTCTTAGTTTTAGAGATGTCCAGGACCAGTTTATTACTGGCCACCCATTCCAAAACTGACTGCAACTCCTTGTTAAGGTTTCAGTGACTTCATTAGCTGTGGTTGCTGACACGTATATGGTTGAATCATCAGCATACATGGACACACTGGCTTTGTTCAATGCCAGTGGCAGGTCATTGGTAAAAATTGAAAAAAGTAGAGGGCCCAGAGAACTACCCTGCAGTACACAACACCCTACATGTTTGACATTAGATAAGCTTTCATCAAAGAAAACCCCTCTGAATTCTATTAGATACAGTCGATAGCTCTGAATCCACAATATGGCAGAGGTTGAAAAGCCATAGCACATACGTTTTTCAACAACAGGTTATGGTCAATAATATCAAAGGCTTCACTGAAATCTAACAGTACAGCTACCACAATCTTCTTATTGACAATTTATTTCATCCAATCATCATTCCTTTGTGATAGGCACTCAACTTGTTGTGCACTTTCTCTATAAGCATGCTGAAAGTCTGTTGTCAAATCAAACAGAGAAATGGCATTGTATTTGGTCAAATACAATTTTTTCCAACAGTTTGTGAAGAGCCTGCAGAAAGCTGATTGGTCTGCTGTTAGAACCAGTAAAAGCAGCTTTACCACTCTTGGGTAGCGGAATGACTCCCCTCCAGGCCTGAGGACAAACACCTTCCTCTAGACTCAGATTAAAGATATTACAGATAGGATTGGTCATAGTCAGCTACCATCCTCAGAAGCTTTCCATCTAAGTTGTCAATGTCAGGAGGTTTGTCATTATTTGTCGATATCAATAGTTTTTCCACCTTTCCCACACTAACTTTACAAGATTCAAACTTACAATGCTTTTCTTTCGTTATTAGATTTTTTTATGCATGTATACGATGGCTCACTGTTTGTTGTTGGCCCACTTTGCCAATTAACTAATCATTAAAATAATCAAATGGTTGTGTGATGAATAAGCCATCTGATTCGATGAAAGATATTGTTGAATTTGTCTTTCTGCCCATAATTACATTTCAAGTAGGCCAAAGTTTTTTCCCAATATTCTTTATATCATTGATCGTGGCTTCATAATACAGTTTCATCATCTTTTTGTTAAGTTTAGCCACATAATTTCTCAATTTTCTATTTTAATTTCTCCCCTTCAACCATACAGTTTTTCAATCCCTCATCAATCCATGGAGCCTAAATAGTTCTAACAGTCAGTTTCTCAATGTTTCTCAATAATTGGAAGATGCAATTTCATAAATTCATCAAGTGCAACATCTGGATGCTCCTCATTCATCACATCAGACCAATACATATCTTTTATATCATCCACATAAGAGTCACAGCAAAAATGTTTGTGTGATCTCTTATACACTACTTTAAGGGCCCAGTTTGGAACCTTGGTTCTCCTGGATATTGCCACTATATTTTGATCGCTGCATCCAATGGGTACGAATACAGCTTTAGAACAAAGTTCTACACTATTAGTAAAGATGTGATCGATACATGTGGATGATCTTGTTCCTGTAGTGTTTGTAAACACTCTGGTTGGTTGATTAATAACCTGAACCAGATTACAGGCACTGGGTACAGTGAGAAGCTTCCTTTTGAGCAGCCAGCTTGATGAAAACCAGTCAATATTCAGGTCCCCCTCTCTGTTTACATCATATACACTTTCAAGCATTTCAGACAAATGATTTAGACACTGACTGTCAGCACTGGGTGGCCTATAGAACCACCCCAAAAGAATGAGCTTTAGATGAGGCAGGTGAACCTGCAGCCACAACACTTCAATAACACTTGACATGAGATCTTCTCTAAACATTACTGGGATATGGCTCTGAATATATACAGCAATACCTCCCCCATAAGATCTTCTCTAAACATTACTGGGATATGGCTCTGAATATATATAGCAAATCTCCCCTATGAGAATTTCTGTCTCTTCTATAGATGTTATACCCTTGTAATGAGTCTCAGAAATGGCTAATATATGAATGTCATCTGATGTTAACAAGTTTTTGCTTTCATGAACCTTATTTCTAAGGCTAAATATATTAATATGGGGTATTTTCAGCCTTTTCCTGGGTAGCTTCTCTGAGATAGACATAATATGAAAAAGAAAAAACAAAGCAAGAGAAAAAAACATACATTTAGCAGTCCATTAATCAGTTGGTGTGTGTGTGTGTGTGTGTGTGTGTGTGTGTGTGTGTGTGTGTGTGTGTGTGTGTGTGTGTGTGTGTGTGTGTGTGTGTGTGTGTGTGTGTGTGTGTGTGTGTGTGTGTGTGTGTGTGTGTGTGTGTGTGTGTGTGTGTGCTGCGGGGTTAAAGCTAAGAACCCATAGGCTTGGCTCTCTCATCGTTTCCAGGCTTTTGGGAGGGAGGGTGGACAATGAGCCTGTCATATTGGATATAAGTAATGTCCCCACGTGCTCTGGCAGCTTTCATGGCCGGAATAATACATTTTCTCTTCTGGCACACAGCTTCAAGATAGTCCTTGTTGAGGAAGTTCTTAGGGTCATTCCAGAACCGCAGATCGGCCTGGGCCTGTCACCTCGGTCGATGGTGGGTTTTCCAGTCCTGTGGGCGTGCTCCAACGCAATCTTCCTGTGGTCCATCTTCAGTTTCTCTTAGATAATTTCCCTCACTTTGTCCTCAGACTCCGTCCAGGTCTCGTGTAGATTCTGCAATCCCGTCTACAACAATGTCGTTCCGCCTTGATTGTTACCCAAAATCTTTGGTTATTGTCATTGTCATTGTTATCATTGTTATCATGGATTTACATACAGAATGTCCTTTCTCAATGACTTACAGATTTTTCTAATCTTGCCGTTGTCCTGTTTAAACTCATCGAGCTGACCCTGGGAGAACTGCAAACTGTTCTTCAGGTCCTGGACCTCTCTGGTCAGGTCCATTCTTCTATTAGTTGACCACCAGTATTTTGACACAATACTTGAATCAAATGTATTGTTGTAACAACTGCTTGTAAAACTCATTTTGTTTGTTTACAATATCCTTCACCTGTGATAAAGAGACACCACTGTCATCAACGGTACATCCACCGGCTTTGGTCTTTGTCATGGTAGCAATGTAGGCTACGCTGTTACTCCCTGCAATTCCAGACAGGGCAGATCACAGGGAAGATGGAAAGACCAACAAACTGTAGGGATCTAGACAGCCACAGTCCCAGCCACAAGGGCTAACCGCATCGCGGGTTGCATTCAAGCCCTCAAGGAAACCCTGCTAACTTACTAGGCAGCTAACAGTGGCAGCTAGGCTAGCTGGTACGCCAAACAGCTTATCATCAGACCCTTGATTGGTATGATTCCTGGACAGATAGCAGTGGTTCCAGCAACTGATGTCAACCTCGTTGCGGGATCCAAAATCAAAAGGTAGCTAGCTAGTAACCAAACTTTTCCAATAAAACACATTTTCAGACACTTCAAAACTTGACAAAACAATAAACAAAGCGCTTCCTCATGCCACGTTCAACAGTAATCTCCATTAAGAATGTTTTTTAGTCCAGTTCTAGGCTGGACACAGGTCTAGGAAACCGGCCCTGGGGTGTTGTTTTAACACTGCAGCGTGTAAAGCCATATTTGCATATTTCCCAGCATTTCAAGTGTATGTGAGAGATACCCACCTGTCACGCCTTGGTCTTAGTATTTTGTGTTTTCTTTATTTATTTGGTCAGGCCAGGGTGTGACATGGGTTTATTTTGTGGTGTGTTTTTGTATTGGGGTTTTAGTAGTTATTGGGATTGTGGTTGAGTAGGGTTGTCTAGCATAGTCTATGGCTGCCTGAGGCGGTTCTCAATCAGAGTCAGGTGATTCTCGTTGTCTCTGATTGGGAACCATATTTAGGTAGCCTGGGTTTCACTGTGTGTTTGTGGGTGATTGTGGGTGATTGTGGGTGATTGTGGGTGATTGTTCCTGATTGTTCCTGATTGTTCCTGATTGTTCCTGATTGTTCCTGATTGTTCCTGATTGTTCCTGATTGTTCCTGATTGTTCCTGTCTCTG
The DNA here is from genome assembly GCF_018296145.1 of Oncorhynchus tshawytscha. NCBI lineage: Eukaryota > Metazoa > Chordata > Actinopteri > Salmoniformes > Salmonidae > Oncorhynchus > Oncorhynchus tshawytscha. The sequence continues at coordinate 37,791,752 of NC_056454.1, forward strand.
TTTGTTGTCACAAGATAGGCTGTATAGGTTTTGTAGATTTAGTTATTTTCATGTATCGTTCATTTTTACATTAAAGAACATGAGTAACCACCACGCTGCATTTTGGTCCGCTTCTCTTTCGATGGAAGAAAACCGTTACACCACCCATGACTTTGATTGTTAGTGACAGAGACATTGTTTTGTTCAATAAATTCTTGTCCCTGAAACCTTCAAAAATCCTAGACCTTTGCAGACCAGCAAGTTTCAACATGGTAGTTTGTGAAATGATTAGTAATGCCTATCAGATTCAAGACATAGGGAAGACTTAACAACTCTGTCCAGCTAAACCATCTAAACTGGAAAAACCATCTCGGTAACAGGTGCAATAAATCCAACGCCTTATAGATTGGATTAGTTTAGAAATGTTTTTCGCTTATCTTTCTATATTACAAGATCAATTAATTAATGTGCATGAGGAAACATAGATAAAGAATTATGATATTAAAACAAACTACTCAAAAAATACAACCTCCAACAAAGCATGCTGGGAAGTATGATAATGAAGGCACTCCCACATCTTTTTCACTCAGGAGAGATAAAGAAAATTAGCTGAGTAACAACACTGTGTTTTAAAAGCTTTCTTAAATCAAATGTTCTGTTCAGTTGTGCTGAAATGTATGTAAGGTGACAGACATTCCTAACACTAATCTGAATAAAAGGCATGTAAAGTCACATCAATGTCTAATGACTAAATGCACTCAACAGGACAATGGGAAAGTAATGGGAAAGTAAACACGAGTGTTAAAATCTGAACACTTGGGAGACTGACTGGAAAAAGCTGACTATCATGTGTAATCTTGCATTCTAAGGGAGTCGTGAAATGTTTACTGTTAAATGTTAATTGTTTTTGTTTTTATATTGCTTTGTATCTTACTTTTGTTTCTTGTTTATTTCACTTGCTTTGGCAATGTAAACATGTTTCCCATGCCAATAAAGGCTTTTTGAATTGAGAGAAAGAGAATTAAATGATTTCTTTCACCTTAGTCCACCTCAGCACTCCCCTTCTGGCCCTCATAGCCTCCAGGGCTTTCTGGCCTGTCCAACACATACCCATGGATGGGCAAAAATGACTAAATACTGTACAATTACAATTACAATTTTTTTAACTAGGCAAGTCAGTCAAGAACAAATTCTTATTTACAATGACGGCCTACCCCAGCCAAGCCCTAACCCATACGACGCTGGGCCAATTGTGCGCCGCCCTATGGGACTACCAATCACGGCCAGTTGTGATACAGCCTGGAATCAAACCAGGTCTGTAGTGACGCCTCTAGCACTGAGATGCAGTGCCTTAGACCGCTGATACAGATACATTAATCTTTACAGTAATTTGTATTTGTACCAAAATAAACCACAAAATACTTGTATACTTGTATTGTGTACTTGTATTTTGTGATTCGATGAATTAAAATACATGTATTTTGTATTTTCAAATACTTTTGCAAGTAGCCAGCCCGAACAGCAACAATATTCTCAGAAACGGTTACAAAAACATATGACTGTGATACTTTTTGTTTTGATACTTTTTTTTGATGTTGTTTATCTACCTTAGTTGAGTCCCTCTGGATAAGTATGTCTGCTAAATTACCAAAATGTACATGTATATGTGACAATGACATATGGGGCGGAACTTATTAGAATAATAATCGGGTTGCTTTGCAATTCTGGATTTTTCATATACATTTATATAGTTTATAGCAGATGTTTTTGTCACACCATAGTGATATCATACTTCTGATACCAATGCAGGGTGAAAAGTGGGCCACAAAATGTAAACCACTATAAAAATGATACAGAAAAGTATTTTATATTTTGAAAAGACAAATTACAGTATTTTGCCAATACAAAATACATTGGAGTGTAGTTCAGCCCAGTGTAATAGGAATGACAAAATACATTGGAGTGTAGTTCAGCCCAGTGTAATAGGAATGACAAAATACATTGGAGTGTAGTTCAGCCCAGTGTAATAGGAATGACAAAATACATTGGAGTGTAGTTCAGCCCAGTGTAATAGAAATGACAAAATACATTGGAGTGTAGTTCAGCCCAGTGTAATAGGAATGACAAAATACAAAAAAAAGTAATTAAAATACGTATTTCAAATACAGAAATACTGCCCATCACTGCACATACTGTACCTAACCCATCATAAAATATCTGCACAGGACACATCCATGGAATGCTTACAAATGGCCAACATGGATTTTATAGCCCACCTCTCTGGTCTTTGTGGAGAAGAAGCTACTGCTTCTATGCTCACTCACGGTCCTGCGGAAATCTAAATAATTTCCCTTGATACTGATAGAATATGCCCACCAGTGGAGGGGAGGACGGCTCATAAAAATGGCTGGAACCAGAGCAAATGGAATGTTATCAAACACATGGAAACCATGTGTTTGATGTATTTGATAACATTCCAATCATTCCACTCCAGTCATTAACACGAGCCCGTCCTCCCCAATTAAGGTGCCACCAAACTCCTGTGGTGCCCGCACATACTTGAAAGTTTTTGTGCTTAGGATTCCGAGCTGGTAGGTATGGTGGTGGGGGTGGGGGTGGGGGGGGGGGGGTGTATGTGAATTAATGATCTCCTTTGTCATTGACACACACACACACACACACACACACACACACACACACACACACACACACCGTGTGGGATCACTGCATTCTTTTTGGGTAAGAACATCTGACACAATTGTCAGTGCGCTCCTTTTCCTGGAACGTATCACTCGGTCTCTCATCCTCTCACCGTAGGGGAGCTAGAGTGAGGGATGTGGTGAGGTATGTGGTGGGATTCTCTGAGTCACACCCACACACTCTGTCCTCTTGGCCCCTGCTGAGAGTGTGTTTGTGTGATGTAGTCTGCCAGCTACACAAAACACACAGCAGAGTGAGACAGTGAGGGAGAGAGCAGGAGGGAGAGAGAGGGTGTGAGCGAGAGAGAGAAGGTGAGAGAGAGAGAAGGGAGAGAACAAAAGTAACTAGAGAGAGAGAGAGAGAGAGAAGGGAGAGAACAAAAGTAACTAGAGAGAGAGAGAGAGAACAGGAGAGAACAGGAGAGAGAGAGAACAGAGAGAGAGAGAGAGAGAGAGAGAGAGAGAGAGAGAGAGAGAGAGAGAACAGGAGAGAGAGAGAATAGGAGAGAGAGAGAGAACAGGAGAGAGAACAGGAGAGAGAGAGAGAGAACAGGAGAGAGAGAGCGAGAGAGAGAGAAGAACAGGAGAGTTAGAGAGAGAAAGAGAGAGAGAGAGAGAGAGAGAGAGAGAAGAACAGGAGAGTTAGAGAGAGAGAGAGAGAGAGAGAGAAGAACAGGAGAGTTAGAGAGAGAGAGAGAGAGAGAGAGAAGAACAGGGGAGAGAGAGAGAGAACAGGAGAGAGAGAGAGAGAGAGAACAGAGAGAGAGAGAGAGAGAGAAGAACAGGAGAGTTAGAGAGAGAGAGAGAAGAACAGGAGAGTTAGAGAGAGAGAGAGAGAGAGAGAGAGAGAGAGAAAGGAGGGAAGGAAGATTGCTCTAGCTGCTTCCTTCATCTGCATTCCTCTTTTAGTTTCCCTTTGGATGGTGTCATGCAGATACACTGAAAAACCATGCAACATGTGACACGTGTATGACCTAAATATCAGTGTTTAACTTTTTTTCAAATTCTGGAATATGATCTGTGGAAAATATGCATCTCTAAGGTGATCATACATTTAGCAGGAGGTTAGGAAATGGAACACAGTTTCCAACTAATTTTGTGGGCAGTGTGCACTTAGACTGTCTTCTCTCGAGAGCCAGGTCTGCCTATGGCGGCCTCTCTCAATAGCAAGGCTATGCTCACTGAGTCTGTACAGTCAAGGATTTTCTTACTTTTGTGGTGAGGTATTCTGCCACTGTGTACTCTCTGTTTAGAGCCAGATAGCATTCGAAGTTGCTCTGTTTTTGTTTGATTCTTTCCTGTGTGTCAAATTGTTATCTTCTTGCTTAATTTGGTGGGGTCTAATTGTTTTGCTGTCCTGGGACTCTGTGGGGTCTGTTTGTGAACAGAGCCCCAAAACCAGCTGGCTGAGATGACTCTTCTCTAGGTTCATTTCTCTGCAGGTAAGGGCTTTGTGATGGAATATGTAGGCATCACTTCCTTTTAGGTGGTTGTAGAATTGAACAGCTATATTCTGGATTCTAGCAGGTATAGTCCTAATTCTGCTCTGCATGCATTGTTTGCGGTTTTGCGTTGCACACAAAGTATATTTCTGCAGAATTCTGCATGCAGAGTCTCAATTGGGTTTGTACTATTTTGTGAATTATTGGTTGGTGAGTGGACCACATACCTCACAACCATTAAGGGCAATTGGTTCTATAACTGATTGAAGTATTTTCAGCCAAGAATGTTGAGTTTATGTTCCTTTTGATGGCGTAGAGGGTCCTTCTTGCCTTGTTTCTCAGATCGTTCAAATCCTTGTGGAAGTTACCTGTGGTGTTGATGTTTAAGCCACAGTAGGTATAATTCTCTGTGTGCTCTACGGCAACGGTGTCCAGATGGAATTTGTATTCGTGGTCCTGGCATCTGGATCTTTTTTGGAACACCATTATTTTTGTCTTACTGAGATTTACTGAAAGGACCCAGGTCTGACAGAATCTGTGCAGAAGAGCTAGATGCTGCTGTAGGCCCTTCTTGGTTGGGGACAGAAGGACCAGATCATCAGCAAACAGTAGACATTTGATTTTTGAGTTCACCCCATGGCTCTGAGGAAAGAAATGTGTTTATTTGCCCATTTTAACTGCACACTTGTTGTTTGTGTAAATTAATTGTATATTGCAATATGTCCCCCCCAACACCGCTTTCCATAAATTTGTATAGCAGGCACTCATGCCAAAATGAATCAAAAGCTTTTTTGAAATCACAAAAGCTTTTGTTTTGGTTGGTTTGTTTGTCACTAAGGGTGTGCATGGTATATACGTGGTCTGTTGTACGGTATTTTGGTAGAAAGCCAATTTGACATTTGCTCAGGACATTGTTTTCACTGAGGAAATGTTGGAGTCTGCTGTTGATGATAGTGCAAAGGATTTTTCAGAGATTGCTGTTGACGCTGATTCCACTGTAATTATTGGGGGGAAACTTGTCACCGCTTTTGTGGATTGGGGTGATCAGACCTGGATTCCAAATACTGGGGAAGATGCCAGAGCTGAGGATAATGTTGAAGAGTTTAATAGCCATTTGAATTTGTGATCGGTGTATTTTATCATTTCATTTAGTATACTATACCATCAACACCACAGGCCTTTTTGGGTTGGAGGTTTTATATTTGGTCTTGTAGCCATTCCAATGTGTTTGGACAATCCAGTGGGTTCTGGTAGTCTTTAGTAGCTGATTCTAAGTTCAGTATATGATCATGTACAGTATATGTTTTTGTTCTTGGTTTTTTGTTATATGTCCAAAAAGGTTGGATAAGTGGTTTATCCATACATCTCCATTCTGGATAGATAGCTCTTCGTGTTGTTGATTGTTTAGTGTGTTCCAATTTTCCCAGAAGTGATTTGATTCAATGGATTTTTCAATCACATTGAGCTGTTTTCTGGCATGCTATTCCTTCTTTTATCTTACAGTATTTATGCATTGTTTTAGTGATTCACCATAGAGAAGGCGTAAACTAAGGTTTTCTGTGCCTGTGTTTTTGGGTTGGATAGGTCTCTCTCTCCTCTGATGACCACTGTATTTATCCCCTTCCCTCTGTCTCTCCCTCTCAATCTCCCCTTTTCCTCTCCTCCACGCTTGCCTTCCCACTAATGTCTATGACAGGTGTTCTCCCAGGTGTCTGTTTGAATAGCCTGGGTCCGCCTTCAAAGCCAGCATCAGCACTTCCCCCCCTCCCCCCTTCTCAGAGAAAACTAAAAGGTCTGTCCTCCCCCCTTTCCTCCCACATCTCTCCCTTTTTTCCTCCCTTCTCCCCCCAGCAAGGGGAGAACTAAAAGGCCTGTCCTCACCCCTCTGTCCTCATCTCTCCCCTTCATCTCTCCTGACAGGAGCTGCGTGTTTGGCATGGGGAGGTGAGCTCCATCGCTGGGCTGTTCCATTATAGTCCTCTAAGCAACACACAGGGGGACTCTAATAGCGTCATATAGAGAGAGGGGCAGAGAGTGAGAGAGGGATGAGGAGACAGGGAAGAGAGAGACAGAGACACAGACAGACGAGGTAGGGACGCTCAAAAGGGATGTGGTTACAGGGATAATGGGTCAGCTTTGATAAAGACTGGGCTGCCATTAAAATGCATGAATAGGTCTGCTCTGACTGAATAGTGAATAGTGGTTGTTACTCCAGTTACTTCTCAATCAATCAGAGACTCGTTTCAACTAGAGGACAGCAGGTAAATGTAGACTCACTTTCACCCCATTTCAATACCTGACCTCCATTTCAGGTCTGTGTGATTGTGCAGGGCTGAAGCCAGCCAACCCTTAGGTCCTCCGGGACTGGGTTGGATAGCTCTCTCCTGCTGCTGTGTATGGTTCAGGCTAACAGGCAGGAGGAGGAAGAGGAATAGTTTGAAGCAGCGTCCTTCCATCTCTTTAGGCATGCAGGCAGGCTCAGATCCTCTCCTACTAACTGGGCAGCAGCAATGTTCTGTGCTCAAAAATTTGGGCCCTGGCACACCTAATGACACCTCCAGTTAGAACAGAATGAAGAGGGAGCTGCCTTGTTTATCCCCCAGCTCAAGACAAGACAATAAAGAGCGTGTGTGTGCACGCGGGCGTACAGATGTTGAAAGACATGGTTCATTTCAGGACTGCCAGAACCATTTTACCGAGTACAGAAACAGTGTGCAAAACTCACCAACCCCAGTCCTCTTCCACATACAAAAAAAAGACAAGAGCACCAAAAACAAAGGACCACTGGGCACAGATGTCAGTTTAACGTCTAGTTTTGATTTACAGTTGGTTGAGTTGTCAACTAACGTGAATTCAACTTGAAATCAACAACAAAAAATGACCATGTCATTGGATTTAGGTTCAAAGTTGGGTGAAAAAAAGACTAAATGTCCTTATGTTGATGTCTTCTTACAAATCCAATCAGTTTTACACCTTTATTCAATCACATTGATTTATTTAGTTGAAATGACGTGGAAACAATGTTGATTCAACCAGTTTTTGCCCAGTGGGGAAACATTGACATTGGCACACTGGTGGCAGCTGCTCACATATTATGTCACTCTGTTGTGACCGTGCTGAAAGAGCACTTTATCATAGAAGCCTAAGTCTGTGTGTGGTGACATGCTTTCATTCATCCATCCATCCTTCTCAGTGCAGAAAAACAGGTCGTTGTGCTGTAGAATCAGACCAACATACAGCATTCACTCATTTCACTCAACCTCTAGCCGAAATGTGCATTAGTTTTTAAGTACTATATCTCTTGACACATTGATGAAAATAATCATGGCCTCTAAACCTTCAAGCTGCATACTGAACCCTATTCCAACTAAACTACTGAAAGAGCTGCTTCCTGTGCTTGGCCCTCCTATGTTGAACATAATAAACGGCTCTCTATCCACCGGATGTGTACCAAACTCACTAAAAGTGGCAGTAATAAAGCCTCTCTTGAAAAAGCCAAACCTTGACCCAGAAAATTTTAAAAAACTATCGGTCTATATTGATTCTCCCATTCCTCTCCATTTATAAAAAAAAAGCTGTTGCACAGCAACTCACTGCCTTCCTGAAGACAAACAATGTATACAAAACGCTTCAGTCTGGTTTTAGACCCCATCATAGCACTGAGACAGCACTTGTGAAGGTGGTAAATTTCCTTTTAATGGCGTCAGACTGAGGCTCTGTCCTCGTGCTCCTAGACCATAGCGCTGCGTTTGATACCATCGATCACCACATTCTTTTGGAGAGATTGGAAACCCAAATTGGTCTACACGGACAAGTTCTGGCCTGGTTTAGATCTTATCTGTCGGAAAGATATCAGTTTGTCTCTGTGAATGGTTTGTCCTCTGACAAATCAACTGTACATTTCGGTGTTCCTCAAGGTTCCGTTTTAGGACCACTATTGTTTTCACAATATATTTTACCTCTTGGTGATGTTATTCTGAAACATAATGTTAACTCACTGCTATGCGGATGACACACAGCTGTACATTTTGATGAAACATGGTGAAGCCCCAAAATTGCCCTCCTTGGAAGCCTGTGTTTCAAACGTAAGGAAGTGGATGGCTGCAAATGTTCTAGTTTTAAACTCGGTCCCAAGAAACAAAGAGATCTTCTGTTGAATCTGACAATTAATCTTGATGGTTGTACAGTCGTCTCAAATAAAACTGAAGGACCCTGATCTCTCTTTTGACGAACATATCAAGACTGTTTCAAGGACAGCTTTTTTCCATCTACGTAACATTGCAAAAATCAGAAATGTCTGTCCAAAAATTATGCAGAAAAATTTATCCATGCTTTGTCACTTCTAGGTTAGACTACTGCAAATGCTGTAATTTCTGGCTACCCGGATAAAGCACTAAATAAACTTCAGTTAGCAGCCGTGTTTAGCACTAGAATCTTGAGTAGAACCAAAAGATTTGATCATATTACTCTAGTGCTAGCTTCTCTACACTGGCTTCCTGCTTAGGCAAGGTCTGATTTCAAGGTTTTACTGCTAACCTACAAAGCATTACATGGGCTTGCTCCTACCTATCTTCCGATTTGGTCCTGCCGTACATACCTACACGTACGCTACAGTCACAAGACTCCAGCAAACAGCTGGAGGCAGGGCGTTCTCCTATAGAGTTCCATTTTTATGGAATGGTCTACCTACCCATGTGAAGAATCATCTCTTTAGTAGGTCCTATGATTGAGTGTAGTCTGGCCCAGGAGTGTGAAGGTGAACGGAAAGGCACTGGAACAACGAACCGCCCTCGCTGTCTCTGCCTGGCCGGTTTCCCTCTCTCCACTGGCCCTGTCCGGGAGTACCGTAGGATGGGGCCTACATTGTCTCCTGACCCCTCCTGTTTCAACTCTCTAGAGACAGCGAGAGCGGTAGAGATACCCTGAATGACCGGCTATGAAAAGCCAACTGACATGTAATTCTGAGGTGCTGACCTGTTGTCCCTGCGACAACCACCGTGATTATTATTATTTGACCCTGCTGGTCATCTATGAACATTTGAACATCTTGGGCATGTTCTGTTATAATCTCCACCCGGCACAGCCAGAAGGGGACTGGCCACCCCTCATAGCCTGGTTCCTCTATGTTTCTTCATAGGTCCTGGCTTCCTAGGGAGTTTTTCCAAGCCACCGTGCTTCTACACCTGCATTGCTTGCTGTTTGGGGTTTTAGGCTGGGTTTCTGTACAGCACTTTGTGACATCAGCTGATGTAAGGATTTTATAAATAAATTTGATTTGATTTAGTCATAACTGGGTTCAAATAGTATTCGTGTTCTTTCAAGGAGTGTTTGATTGAGTCTTGCTTGAGTGTCAGATGGACGGGGTTGGACACTTTTGGAACTATTACAATAGTCTTGGCTCTGGTCTGGGTACATGTTCTTTAGCTAACAGCTCACAGACACAGTTCAGGTAGGCTAGTCTACATTAGATTATTATTGATAAGAGCGCAAATATTTGTATTTGTCAACGGCAGTCAAGCATCAATCATCATGTCACCAGTATCAGACCCCCAATATTATTGGAAAGGAGCATCAAGACCGGCCGTGCACTTTCATCACCGTGTGAAGGCCATCATAATTGATTTAATCTGAAGCCTAATAAACTGCATGGTTTTGTAGTGGGAGACCACATATCATATCGCGTGACTCCAAGTTTACTTCGATGATGGTTATTATATCAATATGAGCATAAAAATGTTTCCACCGCCATTTCTAGCATAATTAATTTTACCAACACAAAAATATCCCACCGTGTCAAACTAACTATCTATCTGTCGTCATTCATAAAATTGTACCGAAACTTAATTTTTGTTTTTTGGTATTTTTTTTATTACCTTTATTTAACTAGGCAAATCAGTTAAGAACAAATTCTTATTCACAATGACAGCCTAGGAACAGTGGGTTAACTGCGTTGTTCAGGGGCAGAACAACAGATTTTTACCTTGTCAGCTCAGGGGTTCGATCTAGCAACCTTTCGGTTACTGTCCCAATGCTCTAACCACGAGGCTACCCCGCCGCCCGAGTATAACTTTACTCACATAAAAACTGTGGTTTGTGATGTACAATCTCCAGGGCTGGAATTCTAAAAACAGGTCCCACACCACCACGAGCCTTCTCTACCTGATGCACTGTAATCCCACAGTAGACCCCTGTAACAGTAGCTACCTCCATATAGACATCACACCAAACACTCACTCTTTCACCACCCCACCACCATCCTAGGAGATGAAAACACTCCAGTCCCAAAACCACAGAATCAATACCAGCAAGCCAACTGCTGCCAGGAAAGTTAAAGAAGGAGTGACAGAACAGGAGTAGAGAGAGGAGGAGAAGGAGAGAATAGGAGACAGATAAGTGTGGTTTGTTCAAGACCACTGACAGGGTTCGATAGGCTACATTCTAAATGTAACCCATTACAGTTAAGTGTCCAAAATGGTCATCAGTAACGTAATTTTGAGATTACCCAAAATCAGTAACGTAATCGGATGACTTTCCCCTTAAAGAGTAACTTTCATGAAAAGTTGTTTTAATCGAAAACCAGGATGTTTTAGGCTTAGTTATAGTGAAACAAATTCATTCTGGTCTTCATTTCGACAGTTCATTGCCAGGGTGATATATTGTTCTTTTAGTAGTACATCTAGCTGTTTTTACCCCTAGCGGTTGAACTCCACCATTGAAATGGTGATGTAGAGGCACCTTGAGAAGGTTCCTCTGTCATCTCAAGGAAGGGGTTCATTATGAAGTACACTCCCTTCTAGATGTGCTGGGTGGTACCACCTCAAGGAAGGGGTTCAGTATGAAATACACTCCCTTCTAGATGTGCTGGGTGGTACCACCTCAAGGAAGGGGTTCAGTATGAAATACACTCCCTTCTAGATGTGCTGGGTGGTACCACCTCAAGGAAGGGGTTCAGTATGAAATACACTCCCTTCTAGATGTGCTGGGTGGTACCACCTCAAGGAAGGGGTTCAGTATGAAATACACTCCCTTCTAGATGTGCTGGGTGGTACCACCTCAAGGAAGGGGTTCATTATGAAATACACTCCCTTCTAGATGTGCTGGGTGGTACCGCCTCGAGGAAGGGGTTCAGTATGAAATACACTCCCTTCTAGATGTGCTGGGTGGTACCGCCCCGAGGAAGGGGTTCAATATGAAGTACACTCCCTTCTAGATGTGCTGGGTGGTACCGCCTCAAGGAAGGGGTTCAGTATGAAATACACTCCCTTCTAGATGTGCTGGGTGGTACCACCTCAAGGAAGGGGTTCATTATGAAGTACACTCCCTTCTAGATGTGCTGGGTGGTACCACCTCAAGGAAGGGGTTCATTATGAAGTACACTCCCTTCTAGATGTGCTGGGTGGTACCACCTCAAGGAAGGGGTTCATTATGAAGTACACTCCCTTCTAGATGTGCTGGGTGGTACCACCTCAAGGAAGGGGTTCATTATGAAGTACACTCCCTTCTAGATGTGCTGGGTGGTACCACCTCAAGGAAGGGGTTCATTATGAAATACACTCCCTTCTAGATGTGCTGGGTGGTACCACCTCAAGGAAGGGGTTCATTATGAAATACACTCCCTTCTAGATGTGCTGGGTGGTACCACCTCAAGGAAGGGGTTCATTATGAAATACACTCCCTTCTAGATGTGCTGGGTGGTACCACCTCAAGGAAGGGGTTCATTATGAAGTACACTCCCTTCTAGATGTGCTGGGTGGTACCACCTCAAGGAAGGGGTTCATTATGAAGTACACTCCCTTCTAGATGTGCTGGGTGGTACCACCTCAAGGAAGGGGTTCATTATGAAGTACACTCCCTTCTAGATGTGCTGGGTGGTACCACCTCAAGGAAGGGTTCATTATGAAGTACACTCCCTTCTAGATGTGCTGGGTGGTACCACCTCAAGGAAGGGGTTCATTATGAAATACACTCCCTTCTAGATGTGCTGGGTGGTACCACCTCAAGGAAGGGTTCATTATGAAATACACTCCCTTCTAGATGTGCTGGGTGGTACCACCTCAAGGAAGGGGTTCGTTATGAAGTACACTCCCTTCTAGATGTGCTGGGTGGTACCACCTCAAGGAAGGGGTTCGTTATGAAGTACACTCCCTTCTAGATGTGCTGGGTGGTACCATCTCAACGCTCACTATAAAAGCAGGTGACCGTGTGCTTTATTTGGCAATGGCCTTGGTAAGTGGAGTGTACCAATACATTTTGCATGATGCCTCCTTAACTAAATTCAAAAGGCAGTTAGGCACATTTCATTTTCATTTATGACTTAATTCAACGTTTTTGATTACCGTTTCATACACATCTATGTGCTTTTATGAAGAAAACAAAATGTAGGCTATGAGGATTATGCGTTTATAATCGTAGCTACATCCATCGTAACAAGAAATAGATCACAATGGTGGTCATGTCAAGTCATTGTATTTTTCCCCAACTGCTATGACTGATTGGTGGTGCAGTATGCTAAGACAGTTGGCTCATATTTGTGAGTTCTAATACCACATTGGGCAGATATATATAGATTTAAAAAATATAAAATTAACCCCTTTTTTGTGGTATCCAATTGGTAGTTACAGTCTTGTCTCATCGCTGCAACTCCGTACAGACTCAGGAGAGGCAAAGGTCGAGAGCCATGCGTCCTCTGAAACACAACCCAACTAAGCCGCACTGCTTCTTGAGACAATGCCCACTTTACCCAGAAGCCAGCCACACCAATGTGTCAGAGGAAACACCGTACACCTGGCAAACGTGTCAGCGTGCACTGCGCCCGGCCAGCCACAGGAGTGCACAACGGGACAAGGACATCCCTGCCAGCCAAACCCTCCCCTAATCCAGATGACACTGGGACAATTGTGCGCCAACTGGTGTCCCAGTTGCGGCCGGCTGCAACAGAGCCTGGACTTGAACCCAGAATCTCTAGTGGCACAGCAATGCAATGCCTTAGACCACTGCACCACTCGGGAGGCCTCAGGCAGATATATATTTTTTCAAATCCTTTATCTACATTGATTATTGCCTGCCACACACTTGTAATTCTGAAAAGTGAAAGCATGTCTGTGAGAAGGGATGCCCTGGTAGTAGTTGTAGGTTTTTATACAGTACCCAAGACCAATCTGAGTTCATTTGACCATTGGAAAAAGAGCTACTGTGTAAATACTGCAATGTGAGTTGGATTGAATTCATCTTCATTTCCAAGGTGATGATTGCACTTTTCTTCCCAACACAATACCGCCATACATGTGAGTCTACATTTATTTTGTGTCCCATGGGGGATTCGAATTTACACCGCAAGTGGCAGTAGATGTCAGCAAATAAGTTCTTTAACACTGTGAGTTAAATGTGCATCATAAGCAAATACGTCCCTGGACATCATTTTATTATCAGAGCGTGCCAGTGGACTCCTGGTATATTTTAGTGAGAAACTTTTGGAATCAGGTACAACTACCTTTACCCACCCCCAAAATGAATATATACTAGCAATTCTCCCCAACCACTACTTCTCACCTGAATGCATGTTTTGAAAATTTGAAGGGGTAAGGGCAAAGGCGGAAATTGGGGTTGAGAGTTACCCTTTAAGAGGCATAAGACGACGACAAAAAGGATCCACCAAACGCATTTGGTGTGTCATCATAGTGGACTGACTTTTGGTCAGACTCGTTCGAGTGGAATTAACTTAAAACTGGCACCTTTTTTCCAAAGGCTGAACTGAATGTCATTGAGAAAACAGAAATTATGTCATAATGTACTTTTACACAAAGATCCTTTTGTAATTGAAAAGTAATCTAAGTAATCAGAGTTTTTCAAAAGTATCCAATTTGATTACAATATTTTTGCTGGAATAACTGATTAGTTGTTTTTTTGTTGTAATCAGATTATATGTAACTGGATAACACACAGCAAGAGAAGAGAGGAGGTGGACTTATTTTACCTGGATGAGAGACACGTTGTTGAGACTCAATCTGAAGAGGAAGTTTCTGTGTAAAAATGACAGAGAGGAAATAACAGTTTAAACAAACAGTTAATGAACACTTAGTTTACACGGCAGTTGTGTGTGTTTTCTGTTACAGAAAGAGTCAGAAATGGCACCACAGGTCCCAGAGTGGGTTGGCGGAAGAAAATAAAAACTGGGCCCGTAGTTTTTCCTAATCTGGTAACCTAACCAGGTAAACCTCTGGACCTTACACAATAAGAAGTGATTCATCTGTTGTGAAAAGGTTTAATATGGGCTATGATGGGACCAGATTTTTTCTAATCAGGTAACATGGTTAAAAAAAATCATGGCCCTTGGCGAGGATGAAAACTCTGCAACCGTGTAGTCCCTTACGGAAAAAATACATGAATTTCACATATGATAATGTGTTTTTGTAACACTTGACGTGACATTTTCTTGAGTGTATTTTTAACAAGGCTGAGATATACTTTAAAGTTCAAAGTGTAGGAATACAGGTGAAATTATTTAATGATACAGACATGGTGGCGTAGAAGGAAGATCGGAATGCCATGAACCAAGAGGTTGTGAGTTCAAATCACAGATAAGGACATGTTGAATAATAATGACTGTATAATTAAACTAACACAGTGTGCAAAACATTAGGAACATATGCTTTTTCCATGACTTAGACTGACTAGGTGAAAACTATGATCCCTTATTGAAGTCACTTGTTAAATCCACGTCAAATCTGTGTAGATGGAGGGGAGGAGACTGGTTAAAGGATTTTTAGGCATTGAGACATGGATTGTGTATATATGCCATTCAGAGGGTGAATGAGCAGGACAAAATATTAAAGTGCCTTTGAACGGGATATGGTAGTAGGTGCCAGGCGCACCGGTTTAAGTATGTTAAGAACTGCAACATTGCTGGGTTTTTCACACTCAACAGTTTTGCATGCGTATCAAGAATGGTCCACCACCCAAAAGACATCCAGCCAACTTCACACAACTGTGGGAAGCACTGGAGTCTAAATGGGCCATAATCCCTTCGGAATGCTTTCGACACCTTGTACAGTCCATACCCGTCAAATTGTGGCTCTTCTGAAGGAAAAAGGGGGTGCAACTCCATATTAGGAAGGTGGTCCTAGTGTTTGTACCCTCAGTTTACATCATTTATGTTAAAGTGAGTCAAATATGTAAGTTGAAAACACTAAAATGTTAAAAGTACAGTGTGCATCATAACTCATTTTTGTTTGCAGGGCATCACCTGTGAAAATCCACATGTGAAATATAATCACATGTGAAGTGTTTCAAAAATACATGGTGTCACGTGCAAAACATGGGGAAATGTCACGTGAAATCATGTGTTTTTTTCCGTAAGGGAGTGTTCATATGAATTGTATTGGAGCAAATTAGGGTTAAGTGCCTTGCTCAAGAGCACATGGACAGTTTTTTCACTTTGTCGGCTCTGGTATTCAAACCAACGACCTTGTGCTCTAAATGCTAGGCTACCAAGGACTAGGGAGGTTTCCTACACAGACACAGAAAAAGCAACATGATTGGACAATAAAAAACTCACAGGGCTGAGCTTGTTTTATGTAGTCCTGCCCTATGCAACCATAGACCTAATGAAAAATGTACAGTCTGTCAGCTATTTTGTTTATTGATGAATTCCAGTTAATAATTTGGGTAGCCTAGTCAGCCCAAGTTTAAATATAAACCAAATTTGATCCCATTAATATTTTAACACAAACAATTGTCTATAAATACACACGCTTCGTTTACCCTGACCAGAGAGACGCACAGTAGGCTAGACAATGCAACTGCTGTTGTTAGTAGGCTACAGTTGATCAGACTGAAAAATAGTATTGTTTCCACGCAATACAGCATATCAGATCACTAAGGTTTAGGTGTATGGGATACTACATTTATGAAGTTTTTGCTTGTGTCTGTTGAGAGTAATGTGTTATCACGCTTAATAAATAAACACCTGAGGAAAATGGAGAGCGCGCCATGAGCTTTGTGCCTGTACTGCTCAAACTGCAATTGTCCGTTTAATCTGATTGGTCAAGACATGCAAAGAGCCTCCGATGTGAAGCACAGAGAAATTGTGGGTGAGTTGACAAATCATTACGCAAAATCTAAAAATAAAAAAAACAGCTCTTTGACAGTGTTTTTAACGCTTTGCATCAATATATTGTATTGAACTTAATAGAAAGAACTGACAAATGATGCCTCGCCACATGTTTTCTGGCAGCCTATTACTGATTCTCTGCAGTCATATAACAACTCTGGAGCTAGACGTTGTTTCAAAACGTCCAGCTGCCAAATTCCAGACCAGGCCCTATCAAACAAGCCTAAACAAACTACTTAAAGAACAACTGCAGGCAATAAACAACTTATCTGGTAGAAAACATGTATTCGAGTATCAAAATTTACTACGAAGTGTAAATAGGATCATTTTGGTCATAAAGTTATCCTTGTCCAAAACTGAGATTTGCGAGATAAATACGAACAAGTGGTTTTTCACAGAATGAAGGGTACCGTAACATTTGTGTTTATTTCCATCCTGCCCACAGCTGGCAGAACCCAAGTGATCATCAATTCGGAGAGCAACTATGGAGCGAGATAGCTGCCAAAAGGTTGACAGTACAGGATTGTAAGGATTGTCATAGTAAAGGATTGTAAGAAAAGCCATAGTAAATTGTTAGGATTGTAAGAAAAGCCATAGTAAATTGTTAGGATTGTAAGAAAAGCCATAGTAAATTGTTAGGATTGTAAGAAAAGCCATAGTAAATTGTTAGGATTGTAAGAAAAGCCATAGTAAATTGTTAGGATTGTAAGAAAAGCCATAGTAAATTGTTAGGATTGTAAAAGCCATAGTAAATGTTAGGATTGTAAGAAAAGCCATAGTAAATGGTTAGGATTGTAAGAAAAGCCATAGTAAATTGTTAGGATTGTAAAGAAAAGCCATAGTAAATTGTTAGGATTGTAAGAAAAGCCAGAGTAAATTGTTAAGATGGTAAGAAAAGCCACAGTAAATTGTTAGGATTGTAAGAAAAGCCATAGTTGTCACGCCCTGGTCTTAGTATTTTGTGTTTTCTTTATTTATTTGGTTAGGCCAGGGTGTGACATGGGTTTATTTTGTGGTGTGTTTGTGTATTGGGGTTTTTCGTAGGTTTATGGATTGTGGCTTAGTGGGGTGTTCTAGCAAAGTCTATGGTTGCCTGAGGCGGTTCTCAATCAGAGGCAGGTGATTCTCGTTGTCTCTGATTGGGAACCATATTTAGGCAGCCATATTCTTTGAGTGTTTCGTGGGTGATTGTTCCTGTCTCAGTGTTTTGTGTTCACCAGATAGGCTGTATAGGTTTTCACGGTCCGTTTATTGTTTTGTATTGTTTGTGTTTATTCTTCATTAAACATGTATCGAATTAACCACGCTGCATTTTGGTCCGACTCTCCTTTGACTGAAGAAAACCGTAACAATAGTAAATTGTTAGGATTGTAAGAAAAGCCATAGTAAATTGTTAGGATTGTAAAGAAAAGCCATAGTAAATTGTTAGGATTGTAAGAAAAGCCATAGTAAATTGTTAGGATTGTAAGAAAAGCCATAGTAAATTGTTAGGATTGTAAAGAAAAGCCATAGTAAATTGTTAGGATTGTAAGAAAAGCAAGCCATAGTAAATTGTTAGGATTGTAAGAAAAGCAATAGTAAATTGTTAGGATTATAAGAAACGCCATAGTAAATTGTTAGGATTGTAAGAAAAGCCATAGTAAATTGTTAGGATTGTAAAGAAAAGCCATAGTAAATTGTTAGGATTATAAGAAACGCCATAGTAAATTGTTAGGATTGTAAGAAAAGCCATAGTAAATTGTTAGGATTGTAAAGAAAAGCCATAGTAAATTGTTAGGATTGTAAGAAAAGCCAGAGTAAATTGTTAAGATGGTAAGAAAAGCCATAGTAAATTGTTAGGATTATAAGAAACGCCATAGCAAATTGTTAGGATTGTAAGAAAAGCCATAGTAAATTGTTAGGATTGTAAAGAAAAGCCATAGTAAATTGTTAGGATTGTAAAGAAAAGCCATAGTAAATTGTTAGGATTGTAAGAAAAGCCAGAGTAAATTGTTAAGATGGTAAGAAAAGCCATAGTAAATTGTTAGGATTGTAAGAAAAGCCATAGTAAATTGTTAGGATTGTAAGAAAAGCCATAGTAAATTGTTAGGATTGTAAAGAAAAGCCATAGTAAATTGTTAGGATTGTAAGAAAAGCCAGAGTAAATTGTTAAGATGGTAAGAAAAGCCACAGTAAATTGTTAGGATTGTAAGAAAAGCCATAGTTGTCACGCCCTGGTCTTAGTATTTTGTGTTTTCTTTATTTATTTGGTTAGGCCAGGGTGTGACATGGGTTTATTTTGTGGTGTGTTTGTGTATTGGGGTTTTTCGTAGGTTTTTATGGATTGTGGCTTAGTGGGGTGTTCTAGCAAAGTCTATGGTTGCCTGAGGCGGTTCTCAATCAGAGGCAGGTGATTCTCGTTGTCTCTGATTGGGAACCATATTTAGGCAGCCATATTCTTTGAGTGTTTCATGGGTGATTGTTCCTGTCTCAGTGTTTTGTGTTCACCAGATAGGCTGTATAGGTTTTCACGTTCCGTTTATTGTTTTGTATTGTTTGTGTTTATTCTTCATTAAACATGTATCGAATTAACCACGCTGCATTTTGGTCCGACTCTCCTTTGACTGAAGAAAACCGTAACAATAGTAAATTGTTAGGATTGTAAGAAAAGCCATAGTAAATTGTTAGGATTGTAAGAAAAGCCATAGTAAATTGTTAGGATTGTAAGAAAAGCAAGCCATAGTAAATTGTTAGGATTGTAAGAAAAGCAATAGTAAATTGTTAGGATTGTAAGAAAAGCCATAGTAAATTGTTAGGATTGTAAGAAAAGCCATAGTAAATTGTTAGGATTGTAAGAAAAGCCATAGTAAATTGTTAGGATTGTAAAGAAAAGCCATAGTAAATTGTTAGGATTGTAAGAAAAGCCATAGTAAATTGTTAAGATGGTAAGAAAAGCCATAGTAAATTGTTAGGATTGTAAGAAAAGCCATAGTAAATTGTTAGGATTGTAAGAAAAGCCATAGTAAATTGTTAGGATTGTAAGAAAAGCCATAGTAAATTGTTAGGATTGTAAAGAAAAGCCATAGTAAATTGTTAGGATTGTAAGAAAAGCCAGAGTAAATTGTTAAGATGGTAAGAAAAGCCATAGTAAATTGTTAGGATTATAAGAAACGCCATAGTAAATTGTTAGGATTGTAAGAAAAGCCATAGTAAATTGTTAGGATTGTAAAGAAAAGCCATAGTAAATTGTTAGGATTATAAGAAACGCCATAGTAAATTGTTAGGATTGTAAGAAAAGCCATAGTAAATTGTTAGGATTGTAAAGAAAAGCCATAGTAAATTGTTAGGATTGTAAGAAAAGCCAGAGTAAATTGTTAAGATGGTAAGAAAAGCCATAGTAAATTGTTAGGATTGTAAGAAAAGCCATAGTAAATTGTTAGGATTGTAAGAAAAGCCATAGTAAATTGTTAGGATTGTAAAGAAAAGCCATAGTAAATTGTTAGGATTGTAAGAAAAGCCATAGTTGTCACGCCCTGGTCTTAGTATTTTGTGTTTTCTTTATTTATTTGGTTAGGCCAGGGTGTGACATGGGTTTATTTTGTGGTGTGTTTGTGTATTGGGGTTTTTGTAGGTTTATGGATTGTGGCTTAGTGGGGTGTTCTAGCAAAGTCTATGGTTGCCTGAGGCGGTTCTCAATCAGAGGCAGGTGATTCTCGTTGTCTCTGATTGGGAACCATATTTAGGCAGCCATATTCTTTGAGTGTTTCATGGGTGATTGTTCCTGTCTCAGTGTTTTGTGTTCACCAGATAGGCTGTATAGGTTTTCACGTTCCGTTTATTGTTTTGTATTGTTTGTGTTTATTCTTCATTAAACATGTATCGAATTAACCACGCTGCATTTTGGTCCGACTCTCCTTTGACTGAAGAAAACCGTAACAATAGTAAATTGTTAGGATTGTAAGAAAAGCCATAGTAAATTGTTAGGATTGTAAAGAAAAGCCATAGTAAATTGTTAGGATTGTAAAGAAAAGCCATAGTAAATTGTTAGGATTGTAAGAAAAGCCATAGTAAATTGTTAGGATTGTAAGAAAAGCCATAGTAAATTGTTAGGATTGTAAGAAAAGCAATAGTAAATTGTTAGGATTGTAAGAAAAGCCATAGTAAATTGTTAGGATTGTAAGAAACGCCACAGTAAATTGTTAGGATTGTAAGAAAAGCCATAGTAAATTGTTAGGATTGTAAGAAAAGCCATAGTAAATTGTTAGGATTGTAAGAAAAGCCATAGTAAATTGTTAAGATGGTAAGAAAAGCCATAGTAAATTGTTAGGATTGTAAGAAAAGCCATAGTAAATTGTTAGGATTGTAAGAAAAGCCATAGTAAATTGTTAGGATTGTAAAGAAAAGCCATAGTAAATTGTTAGGATTGTAAAGAAAAGCCATAGTAAATTGTTAGGATTGTAAGAAAAGCCATAGTAAATTGTTAGTATTGTAAGAAAAGCCATAGTAAATTGTTAGGATTGTAAGAAAAGCCATAGTAAATTGTTAAGATGGTAAGAAAAGCCATAGTAAATTGTTAGGATTGTAAAGAAAAGCCATAGTAAATTGTTAGGATTGTAAGAAAAGCCATAGTAAATTGTTAGGATTGTAAAGAAAAGCCATAGTAAATTGTTAGGATTGTAAGAAAAGCCATAGTAAATTGTTAAGATGGTAAGAAAAGCCATAGTAAATTGTTAGGATTGTAAGAAAAGCCATAGTAAATTGTTAGGATGGTAAGAAAAGCCATAGTAAATTGTTAGGATTGTAAGAAAAGCCATAGTAAATTGTTAGGATTGTAAAGAAAAGCCATAGTAAATTGTTAAGATGGTAAGAAAAGCCATAGTAAATTGTTAGGATTGTAAAGAAAAGCCATAGTAAATTGTTAGGATTGTAAGAAAAGCCATAGTAAATTGTTAAGATGGTAAGAAAAGCCATAGTAAATTGTTAGGATTGTAAGAAAAGCCATTGTAAATTGTTAGGATTGTAAGAAAAGCCATAGTAAATTGTTAGGATTGTAAGAAAAGCCATAGTAAATTGTTAGGATTGTAAGAAAAGCCATGTGCGAAACATGAAATTTAAATGTTAAATTAGATCTGTAAACGTATGACTATAAATGTACATTTACACATTCAATTTGTAGTTTACGTCTCCCTTTACTCGGTTACAGATCTTTTTAATCGATTGAAACTTTTGTCAGTATTGTGGCATCTGCAAAGGCCATGAACCAAACGTAGCTAGTTTAAGTTAGCTTGTCAATCAAAAACTCTAGCCCAGACATTAGATTTTCTTTGCAGCTTCTGGCTTCATTTGAAAATAAAAGTCTAGAGCTTGTTTTAGAACTGCATTCAATAACGATGTTACACCAGTATATGTCGTAGTATAGGCTTGGGCATTCAGCAAAGGACTTGTGTGAGAACGATAAAGACAGCCTTGTCTAGAATAACCGCCTGAGCTGCAAAATAGAAAATAAATGATTTAGGCTATGCCTATTCCGCTATCTAAATATGCCATGCTGTTGTGTGTTATTTAATTGCCATATAATTGCATAATTTATTTTTATAGCCGCGTTGGGCTACTGTGGTGACCATGTAACCTAATGGATCACACTTTTCCCAGTATTTGGGAGCATGGGACTGTAGGCCTTATATTAGGCACTTTGCCTGTTGTATTAGTGAATTCCACTCTGTATGTAGGCTTGTTATAGCCCTTTGTGTTGCACAACCCCATCACGCAGAGGCTATATCCATATCAATAAATGTGACAAAACAAAATATTGATTAAGTTTAGGCTATAACCTGTCCTGAGCGAAATAGCCAAGGGGTCCCAAATGGTCAAGACTATCTATAGTCTATTCTTATTGACTGGTCTGTTTACCCTGCATCAGCCACTGCATGTGCCTCTTCAACTATTTAGTTGAACATTTATTCAGAGGGATATATTTTGAGGCCTGTGAGCTAAGGTCTTTTTTTAAAGGGACCCCAATTATAAAACTCAAATAGAGTTTAAAAAATGATTCTGCAGGACACCATCACACTAAAGATGAAGGGCTATTTTTATTTGGATCGGCCTAAATTAAACTTTGAATTATTAAAGTGATAGGCTAAAGAACTTGATCATTTTGAATACACACACATGGATTTCAATAAACAAATGGATAAGACTGTTCTATTCTCTTTGATTTAGTTCTTATTGCAACTCAGACAAATGACTGAATGGATGACATACTGACTGACTAAATTGAATGAAGGATGAATGAAATGTTCAAATATGTTGCAATGACGAGTTGCACGCATCATGCATGCTGTGGACTTCATTTGATTAGTAGTTAAATAGGTCTACATTAGGGTATTAACCTACATTTAACCTCTCACTTGTTCATTTCAAAGTCCATATGTTTCATATAAATCATGAAAAATTAGTTTAAATTCATATTAACCGCTCATGCAGAATATGCTTTGGCAAGATTAAGCGATTTAATAAAATATCCAATAAAAATATATTTTGAGTGACTCCAGTGGTTATACATAATTCATAGAGTCACCAAACATCTCTAATCATTCTATATACTATTGGTTATGATTACTGATTCCTGGTAGATACTACTGGCTATGATTGCAGACAGAGCCCAGAGAACGGAATGGTGCAGTATTGAATCCGTCATATTTGATAAGGTGCATGCATGGGGATGTCCACGTCACCCAGATATATGCCCATGCTTTAGAGATACACCCAGCGGACTGAAACTTCACTGTTGTAGGCATAATACAGCTAGTGCTATCTAGACTTATGCTGCCAAACAAATCCATTACATTAGCTACCTAAATGTGAAGTAAACTCAACTGAGGAGTAACAGAAAATGGAGACTTAACGTGCAGGATACCTCTTTCCGGGATTCCCTGACTTCAGTTTTTTTATACTGTGGTACGTTTGTTCACGTAGCACTCCTCACAGGCAGTTTTGTGTATGTTTTTTGTTGAGATGAAACTGCTAAACTCTGTAAGTTATTATTGTACGTCAGAATTGCAACAAGATTTGTTCAAGCCTAAAATGTTAATCTATAAATCAGAAAAAGGTGTTTGTATGTTCACAGGTGAAATTTCATGTTTTACGTTTCACGCATGGATTTTATTATGATCTAACAATTTACGCATGGATTTTCTTACAATCTTAACAATACGTATGTTCAACCTTTCGGCAGCTAACTCGCTCCATACCCAGGGTAAATTTGGTTTGACATTTGATATCCCTATGGGGATAGTTAGAGATCATCAGTAAATTACACAATGTACATGTGACAATAATTTAAAGTCAATAGCTCCAACCTTCAATGAGTTACAAATCTCAAACCAACTATAAAATTGTAGAAATTCATATACAAATATTGAAAGCATTGAATGAGAACTAAAAGAACTTGTCCACTGTCCCACACCAACCGGCTGAAGCTAATTGGAGAAAGAAGTTGGCTAGCTTGTTAGCTAGTCTAGGCTAGCTCCAGACACAAGACCTGGTTAGACTGTTTCAAGTTATCTAGAAGGGTGAGTGACTAACTGTGTGCTGTTTTGGCAGAGTGAGAGGTCAAACGCTTCTCATGTTCGAACACCCACATCAAAATATGGCCCAAATCTGGTTCTCAGTCCCATTTCCTGATGAGGATAATTGAACCAAAGTTAAATCAGGAAGTTCAGACCCCCTTTAACATGATTACCACTTTTGAATTTATTTCAACATTGTCTATGATAGAAAGTGAGGAATTCTCAGCAGCAGCGAAGTGCAGGGCCAGGCAGAGTGTTTTGCTTAAGTGATAAATGAACAAGAGATAAATGAAGGAATGCATTCTTACCTTGCACCCACTATCAGCTCATTCCTGGTCAGATCAAGGGTCAGTTGGGAGTAGTCTCTCACGCCCGGGTGGGAGAAAATAGAGATCCAAGGACTCAGGGCTGAAAGAGAGGAAGAAAAGAGTGCAAGGGATGGAGAGTGAAAACGAAAGCGAGAGTTAAGTAAAGTTAAGGACTACAAAGGATGTTTCTCTACTATATTGTAACATGAAGAATTGTCTGCTGTTGGGCTCCTGGGGCAGCCTGTTCAGTCGAGTTAAATTGAAGGTGACAGCAACATGAGTAACGTCTCTGAAATAAATCTAATAAGAGAGATTTGGAACACTTCTAATTCACATTGAAGTGGGTTACGATAGACGTCCTGAAAACACACTGGAATCACCCTGTGCTCTGATATGGTTGTCATGATCTATTTTGTGTTGTTATAGGTCCAAAACAGTGGAGCATCCTCTATATTGTCATAAAAAAACAGCCCATTATCACCGATTTCACCTTTGCATATGTTTTCAGTTAGCCAATAATGTGAAAGTATGAAGTAGCCTCACCTGATGTCTTACAGGTGCAAACATGTCTGTTGGTGAGAAACGACCTATACGATGTGGCTCGCAGCAGCGAAGGAGTGAGTGGGTAGATTGTGATTGTGTCCAGCTACTGGTAACCCCCCTCTGCCGAGACCCCAGTGGGATCCAGCAGAGAGGGACAATGCTGTCTGAGACCACATCAAGCCTACTGAGCCTAACGCAACCAGTCAAAAAGAGCCCTTCCAGGAAACACTCCCCAGCACCTACTGCTTCAGACATTTGACAGTCGCTTCACAAATCAAAAACAATTTCTCTCGGCAGAGTCACAGGAAGTCACACAATGCACATTGTAGAGTGGCGGGTCAAGAAAGTGCTCAGCTGATCTCCATGTGATCGGCGCGTGGGTTTGTTAAATGGATTTCACCACATGAGAGATTGCAAGGTGAATGGGATTTGTTAATTTTATGTGTAGAACACAATATTGAAGTGGTTGGTTGCTTGGATTCAGCGTTGCAGTGTGTTTAGTAGCATATAACATGACAGAAAACCTAGACATCATTTTATTTTCTTATTCCCAGAATAATTTTATTTATTTTGGACCCCTGCAAAGACAACCTTGGACATCTTCAGTTTGTTTACTGCATAAAAAAAATGCATTTACCATTTTAAGAAGTGAATGCTTGAATTTGAACAAAAATTATTAAAATAACAAAAAGCTCAGTGGGAGGTTTCTATTAAAAAAAATGTATGATTTATCTCTCCTGATATTTTAACATTTTACTGCAGTGGGCTAAATTAGGGTGACAGTGTTTTTGGTCATCTTAAACAAATCTACTTTGAAACAAAATTACACACCTCTGTCATGTTGTATAAATGATTGGAGACAGGCGTAGTAATTTGTAATAGGGGGTTTTAATACTCCACCCAAAAATACAACATGCCATGAAAGGCACGGGGACGAAGCCCAAAACAAACATGTATGCAAAAACACAGGGATGTAACCCAAACAAAAGAGCGAGGTTACACCTCTAATAAATACACGGGACGAGACCCGTAATAACAATACACGGGACGAGACCCGTAATAACAATACACAGGACCCGTAATAACAATACACGGGACGAGACCCGTAATAACAATACACGGGCCCGTAATAACAATACACGGGACGAGACCCGTAATAACAATACACGGGGACGAGACCCGTAATAACAATACACGGGACGAGACCCGTAATAACAATACACGGGACCCGTAATAACAATACACGGGACGAGACCGTAATAACAATACAAGGAACCCGTAATAACAATACACGGGAGCCGTAATAACAATACACGGGAGCCGTAATAACAATACACGGAGCGAGACCCGTAATAACAACACACGGAACGAGACCCGTAACAAAAATACATGGAGCGAGACCCGTAATAACAATACACGGAACGAGACCCGTAATAACAACACACGGGGACGAGACCCGTAATAACAATACACGGGACCCGTAATAACAATACACGGGACGAGACCCGTAATAACAATACACAGGACCCGTAATAACAATACACGGAGCGAGACCCGTAATAACAACACACGGGGACGAGACCCGTAATAACAATACACGGGACCCGTAATAACAATACACGGGACGAGACCCGTAATAACAATACACGGGACGAGAACCGTAATAACAATACACAGGACGAGACCGTAATAACAATACACGGAACGAGACCCGTAATAACAATACATGGGACGAGACCCGTAATAACAATACACGGGACGAGACCCATAATAACAATACACGGGACGAGACCCGTAATAACAATACACGGGACGAGACCCGTAATAACAATACACGGAACGAGACCCGTAATAACAATACACGGAACGAGACCTGTAATAACAATACAGGGGACGAGACCCGTAATAACAATACACGGAGCGAGACCTGTAATAACAATACAGGGGACGAGACCCGTAATAACAATACACGGAGCGAGACCCGTTGAAAGATTAGTGGAATCTGTGTGGGTAGCTGGACAGGTAGGATGACTGGCAGTGAAGGTGAACAGATGGTCACGTGTCAGGTGACAGAGGAATGGATGAGACTGAGGCAGGAATTCCTTTTACCATAAAGTGGTATATTTACTGAGTAGTGTGGATTCATGGACGCACAGAACTTCTGGATCAGATGGAGTTAAGGAAGAGAAAGCAGCGAGATCAGGCGATGGCAATTTCCTCCTTTTATGGAGTTGAGATCTGTCGGACATTTCCACCTGACCTAATTAAACGCCCCTGGCCCAGCTGAGTAAATGGCAATGAATTAAAGGATTATTCCACCAACTCCATGGGCCTTTTCTACACCCGTAATAACAATACACGGGACCCGTAATAACAATACACGGAACGAGAACCGTAATATCAATACACGGGACGAGACCCGTAATAACAATACACGGGACGAGACCCGTAATAACAATACATGGGACGAGACCCGTAATAACAATACACGGGACGAGACCGAAATAACAATACACGGAACGGGATGAGACCGTAATAACAATACACGGGACGAGACCCGTAATAACAATACATGGGACGAGACCGTAATAACAAGTACACAGCAATACATGGGACCCGTAATAATGAGTACACAATCCATGCAGCACGAAAGCCGAAACAAAGCACATGTACTCAAGACGAACGGACATGGGAACAAAAACCGACAAGACAATGGTGAATCAGGTGTGCATAATGAAACAGTTAGAGGCCGGTGACGTAGACCCCCGGAACTGGTGCACAGAATGAGCAGCAGTACTGGGGGAATCCGTGGCAGTACGCCATCCCGACGTGCTGCACTAGCAGCGTAATGACACTGGCCTCGGGTACAACCACAGGGACGCAGTGCGGGTCGGTCAGGGAGCTGATGGTGAAAATCCCTGGTCAGTGAGCCGTCCAGGTTGTCCACTCCAGGGACCCAGCAATGCTCCTCTCGGCCGTACCCCTCCCGTGTCGCACTACACCAGCAGCGGGAATACACCGGCCTCGAGGACGACCACAGGAACAAGGTAAGGTCAGGGCCAGTTGCAGCTGCCAAAGTTGCGTCATTGGACGGGCCAGTTGCCGAAGTTGCATCCGCGTTGGACGTGCCAGTTGCAGCTGCCAAAGTTGCGACGGTGTGGGTCGGTCAGGGCCAATTGCGTCGGACAGACCAGTTGCTGCTGCTGAAGTTGCGTCGGACGGGCAAGTTGCCGAAGATGCGTCGGACGGGCCAGTTGCAGCAGCCGCATCGGACGGGCCAGTTACAGCTGCCGAAGTTGCGTTGGACGGGCCATTCTGCGGTCTCCATTTAGGGTCGGTTATTCTGTCTCCGTGTAGGATTGGTTATTCTGTCACGTTGTATAAATGATTGGAGACAGGCCCAGGAATAAATAATAGGGGGGTTTAATACTCCACCCAAAAATACAACATGCTATGAAAGGCACGAAGCCCAAAACAAACACGTATACAAAAGTGAAAGAGCTGCAAAATCTGGACTGCCTCGCTTGGTTCACCAACTACTTCTCTGAGTTCAGTGTGTCAAATCGTACGGCCTGTTGTCCGGACCTCTGGCAGTCTCTATGGGGGTGCTACAGGGTTCAATTCTCGGGCCGACTCTCATCTCCGACTCTCTTCTCTCTTCTCTGTCAATGATGTCGCTCTTGCTGCTGGTGATTCTTTGATCCACCTCTACGCAGACGACACCATTCTGTATACCTCTGGCCCTTCTTTGGACACTGTGTTAACCTCTCTTGGGTAGGGGGCAGTATTTCCACGTCCGGAAGAAAAGCGTGCCCAAAGTAAACTGCCTGTTACTCAGGCCCAGAAGCTAGGATATGCATATCATTTTTGGATAGAAAACACTCTAAAGTTTATTGCACTGTTCAAATTATGTCTTTGAGTGTAACAGAACTGATATGGCAGGCGAAACCCCGAGGACAAACCATCCCCCCCCAAAAAAGTTCAGCCTACCACCGTTTTCAATGGCTGTCACTTTTATTATAAGGCAAAATCTTCCCAGATTATAGTTCCTAGGGCTTCCACTAGATGTCAACAGTCTTTAGAAAGAGTTTCATGCTGGTTTTTGGAAAAATTAGCCAGAAATTGTAGTTTTAATAGGTGGTTCCCAATTTGGCTATAGTGTTTCCAAGCGCATGGAAGAGAGCGCGTTCTTTGGTATTTTTTTGTCTTAAATTGTATAGTTTATTTACGTATTAGGGTACCTAAGGTTTGATTAAAAACATTGTTTGACTTGTTTGGAAAAGTTTATTAGTAACGTTTGGGATTCATTTTGTATGCATTTTGATGTTGGGAAACTGGGTGGATTATTGACTGAAGCGCACCAGCTAAACTGAGTTTTTATGGATATAAAGAAGGACATTATCAAACAAAAGGACTATTTGTGATGTATCTGGGACCTTTTGGAGTGCCAACAGAAGATCAAAGGTAAGGCATTTAATTATATCGCTATTTCTGACTTTCGTGGCACACCTGCCTGGTTGAAATATGTTTTTCATGCTTTTGTAAGTAGGGTGCTGTCCTCAGATAATCACATTGTTTGCTTTCGCGGTAAAGCCTTTTTGAAATCTGACACAGCAGCTGGGTTAACAAGAAGTTAAGCTTTATTTTGATGTATTACAATTGTGATTTTATGAAAGTTAAATATTTATAATTCTGCAGTTTGAATTTCGCTCTCTACAAATTCACCGGATGTTGGCCAGGTGGGACGGTGCCCATAAGAAGAAGAACTAATCTACAGATGAGCTTCAATGCCATACAACTCTCCTTCCGTGGCCTCCAACTGCTCTTAAATGCAAGTAAAACTAAATTGTGAGAGTGAAGGAGGCTTTGTTGCGAAATAGAAAGCCGATTCTAGATTTGATTTTTGATTGGAGATGTTTAACATGAGTATGGAAGGAGAGTTTACAGTCTAGCTAGACACCTAGGTATTTATAGTTGTACACATATTCTAGGTCGGAACCATCCAGCGTGGTGACGCTAATCGGGCGGGCGGGTGCGGGCAGCGAACGGTTGAAAAGCATGCATTTGGTTTTACTATGAGGCCAATAGAGGGCGATGTTGGTTATTTGACTGCAGGAAAGAGCTACACCAAATACGACAAACTCACTGTCTGCTAGAGAGATGAAGAATTTACACTGAACTGAAGTCTTGGGAAAAACCACAAAAGACCCACAGACTTCCACCACGCCACAGCATTAAACCAAAGCAGTGAATGGACAGACTACAGTAGGGTTGATTGCAACCATATGGCCGCATTATCCCAAGTATATATTAAGATATACTGTAATTAGGCAATAGCAGACTAATCATAGCGATGGATTATTAAGGCATAATGAGATGATAGCAGAGTAAACATAGGGATGGATTATTAAGACATAACGAGATGATAGCAGAGTAAACATAGGGATGGATTATTAAGACATAACGAGATGATAGCAGAGTAAACATAGGGATGGATTATTAAGACATAATGAGACGATAGCAGAGTAAACATAGGGATGGATTATTAAGACATAATGAGACGATAGCAGAGTAAACATAGGGATGGATTATTAAGACATAATGAGACGATAGCAGAGTAAACATAGGGATGGATTATTAAGACATAATGAGACGATAGCAGAGTAAACATAGGGATGGATTATTAAGACATAATGAGACGATAGCAG
This sequence comes from Oncorhynchus tshawytscha, assembly GCF_018296145.1. NCBI lineage: Eukaryota > Metazoa > Chordata > Actinopteri > Salmoniformes > Salmonidae > Oncorhynchus > Oncorhynchus tshawytscha. The sequence continues at coordinate 37,822,087 of NC_056454.1, forward strand.
AGTAAACATAGGGATGGATTATTAAGACATAATGAGACGATAGCAGAGTAAACATGGGGATGGATTATTAAGACATAATGAGACGATAGCAGAGTAAACATAGGGATGGATTATTAAGACATAATGAGACGAGAGCAGAGTAATCACAGGGATGGATTATTAAGACATAATGAGACGATAGCAGAGTAAACAAAGGGATGGATTATTAAGACATAATGAGAAGATAGCAGAGTAAACATAGGGATGAATTATTAAGACATAATGAGTTAATAGCAGAGTAATCATAGGGATGGATTATTAAGACATAATGAGTTGATAGCAGAGTAATCATAGTGTAGGATGTGGCTGCCTGGTGGTTTTCCTCATCCTCCAGCCAGTACCAAGCAGATAACTGAGTGCTAGGAGACACACTCTAACACACATATAGTGGAAGTGGAAGTTGTGGTGTGCAGATTTGGGTGGGCTTCTATTTTAATAAAATTATTGTCATTGAGAATATACACCTTGAAAAATAAATCCATGATTACGTCATGTTAGGTCCTAAGTAACATAAGACTACTATAACATACTTTCAAAAGAATGGAATATCATATTTTGAGTTTAATTAGGCCTATGTTATGGGTCTGTGCAGCCATGGCTGCGCAATCCAAATGAAATCAATAGCTTGATATTTTGTTAATTAAACAGGCAAGGCACCCCTACCCGGATGAATATGATGGAATATTAAAACGCAACAAATATTTTTCCCACACAACTTGTGTCATGGAAACGTATAGAACGCTGTCATATAACAAAGTTATATTTTGAAACAAAGCTTTTTTTTAATCCATGTGTCATTTCTTTCCTACCTGTCTTACCTTCATCAGGATACCGATACAAAATATGAACAATCCTATTTTCAAAAGCATGCGAGTCTCAAATATTTCACAACCTCCGCGGGTGTTTGAGTTGCCTATATACGATCGAGCTAAATAATAGGCCTATACGTGATTTTGGCTACATTATTGCACACTAAATGTTTCTTATATGTGATAGATGAGAAAACTAATAGATAAACTATACCACCGCGTAATTTGCCCAGCCAGAAACCAATTAGCCAAATAGCCTATACAGACAGAGATTCAGTTAAACAAAATCGCATTGTTTAATTATCAGACAAGTCAGTGAAGTCACGGGCTGTTTTGGTAGGGAATAGGTCTAGGCTTCTAAACGACTGCGAGTGAAGAGCAAAATAATCCACTTTTTAAACTACATTACATGGCAAAATGTTCTAAGAAATGAGCAAACTAGACAAGATGATCAGGAGCAACTCTCACCTCAACGTAGCTAACATTTCCCCAGCCTAATTGTAGCCTAACCAATATCCAAATGGAGATTCAAGGAAAACAAAAATCGGACATTTATTGATTTATCAAGATGAGTCCCCATGCTTGTCTCAAAGTAGCGCGATGATGGTTCTGAAATGATTTAGTTGACCACACGCGGGTAGGCTATTGCTTCAATTCTATTGCAAGGATTGGATGACTAGGAGTTTCATTAAGCAACCATTTGATACATGCCTTCAATTGCATTAGCCTACCTTATTCCAATATTTTAATAATTCAGTCATCCCCCCCCACAGTAATTATTTCTGGATCCATCCAGTTGTGGTTTAGAAAACAGTGCAGTGACATGCCTCGCAAAGGATAGAACTGGCAGGAGTATGGTTAACAGGTGCTGACTAGCAGCCATCACACGTTTAAGAGCATAGTACATTTCATACTAAGTTGTAGGCAAAACTTTACCGAAATCATTAATGGGTTGTTTGGCAGAAATAAAAGTTTTGGCTTTGATACCGGCAATATCTTTCAGGCATAAAGAAAAGGAGAAAAAAAGGTGTCGGTGTGATAAGGTTGGCAGAAAAACGTCTTAGTATGAAAGGGATATAACAAACATCACACTCTAACATTAATCCCTTTCAGGTTGAACATGTAATTATGCTGTTTAATGTCTCATACAGGGGCATGCGGATCTAGAACACACACACAAGCTGAACGAGCAGAAACATCTGCATGACAGACTGTGTGATTAATGGATGTGTATGAAGCTGGGGGTGGGGGGGAGAGAGAGGGGGAACTGGGTACATTTTTATCACATGCAAACACCTCCTAAACTGTGTTAGATGAAACATGGTTATACGGGTGGGGGTGTGCAGAGAGCAACAGAGAATTTGTACTGTACAGTATATCCTCTTATAGTCAGAACAGATAAGAGCAGAGCTTAAGGGCTTGTCTTGCATCTTGCCTCTTGGCAATTTAAAGAGCTACTGCCTTTAAAAAGCAACAAATCCCTTTGAAAACATGTTATGTGGCATTGAGTCCGTTATTCCAGTGTCACAATTAACTACAAAGTGTAAATAGGCATATTTTGGTCATAAAGTCAGTCTCATCTAAAACTGAGTTTAGAACATCCTTGCGTCACAACGGGTAAATGAAGGATGTGTTTTGATTTGATCCATTTGCCCACTAACATGTGGTGAACAGCTGCGGTGATTCCTCTCATCGGGGAAACACACGTCTCATCGGGGAAACACACGTCTCATCGGGGAAACACACGTCTCATCTGGGAAACACACGTCTCATCTGGGAAACACACGTCTCATCGGGGAAACACACGTCTCATCGGGGAAACACACGTCTCATCGGGAAACACACGTCTCATCTGGGAAACACACGTCTCATCGGGGAAACACACGTCTCATCGGGGAAACACACGTCTCATCGGGGAAACACACGTCTCATCGGGGAAACACACATCTCATCGGGGAAACACACGTCTCATCTGGGAAACACACACGCCAATCAGGGTGTTCACTGACTCTTTAACAACCTTCACACACCACATTCCCTAAATACTGTCAAAACAGTCACACATTGCAACAGCCATATCAGAGTGTGGTTAAGTGAAGTGGTTCTCCAGGGGCCTCTAACTAACTAGCATGTGTTACCTGGCATGCTTTCTCTATGTCTGGGGGAGTATGTCGTGTCGTGCTGAACATGTGAGGAGAGCTGGGGAGTTGGAGTGTAGTACATGCTACATGCGTGTGTGCCTGTGCTTGTGTGTGTACCTGCAGGCGTGCTCGGAGAGAGTGTGAGTAGTGTTGAGAGCAGTTTACGCTCTAAAAGTGTAGGAGGGTGTTGATAACCCCTGGGTGGGGGTGGGGGGGGGGGCTAAATATGAAATCCCTCCTCTACAGTGATATCTGGATTTACAGTTGATGGGCGATTATTGCGTTTGTTCACTGATCTGCGGAACGACAGATTAATGCATTAGCCAGCACTGTCCTCTCCCTCCTCTGGACAGTGCCTTAGACACTCGATGGGACATAAATCATAACCTTTAAATCCGCATCTTGTCAGAATTAAAAAAGACTTACAGAGAGAGCCTCTATTAAATAAGAAGTAGTGTCTCTGTCTCGCCACAAATACACTAGCTATTCACAGGAGGACTTGGCAGCTACAAAGGCAGTTTGGTAATGCTGATTTTACACAGCCAAAGCCCACCAAATTAGAAGACAGACTGTTGAGGGAAAAGAAACACAAACTCACAGCCACACATACAGTAATCCAGACCTGATTATCTCATGCTATCTGACAGAATTCCTTTAGTTTGTACGCTAAAACGACGTGAACAGGACAACCCGGTAAAAACAGACACCATCGTTCTGCCACCACAATCTCTCTTTACCAATTCCACTAAAGTGTTTAGGGTAGCTTGTTGAGATGGCTACTATCAGATGGGCATCACAGCTCTGATGGAAACACAGTTTAAGAGGCATGCAATTTGTTGATCGTGATGACTAGTCCTATCTAGTGAAGGGGGTCTACTCTATGATGGCTGTTATGTTAGTGTGACCCCAGATATCCTTCAGAAAGAAAGGACCTGGTAGGGCCCTGTAGCAGAACAGAGTGCAAAGCTTTTTAATGAATATATAATAGGAGATTATAGACAACTCATCTTTTCAGGATTCAAATCAAATCACCCCAGTTTAATTAGAATGAGAGAGAGATGAGGATGTTTTCTCTCAGTTCTGCTCAGGCCTCGTCAGTTAGTTAATGCCGTTTGTTGATGTTTAAATCCCTAAATGCAAAACAAACCATAACAAACCACTGGCAGTTGACCTAGGGGTCGGTCCGATAACCTTGGAGTCCAAAAGGCTTCATCAATAAATGCATCGTCAACATTGTCCCCATAGTGACCGTACATCAATATCCCAACCAGAAGCCATGGATTACAAGCAATATCTGCATCGAGCTAAAGGCTAGAGCTGCCGCTTTCAAGAAGCGGGAGACTAATCCGGACGCTTATAATAAATCCTGCTATGCCCTCAGAAGAACCATCAAACAAGCAAAGCGTCAATACAGGATTAAGATTGAATCCTACTACACCGGCTCTGACGCTCATCGGATGTGGCAGGGCTTGAAAACTATTACGGACTACAAAGGGAGACCCAGACGCGAGCTGCCCAGTGATGCGAGCCTACCAGACATTTGTCAACATTCACAAAGCCGCTGGGCCAGACGGATTACCATGACGTGTACTCAAAGCATGCGCGGACCAACTGTCCAGTATCTTCACTGACATTTTCAACCTCTCCCTGACCGAGTCTGTAATACCAAATGTTTCAAGCAGACCACCATAGTCCCTGTGCCCAAGGAAGTGAAGGTAACCTGCCTAAATGATTACTGCCCCGTACCACTCATGTTGGTAGCCATGAAGTGCTTTGAAAGGCTGGTCATGGCTCATATCAACAGCATCCTCCCGGACACCCTAGACCCACTCCAATTCACACACCGCCCCAACAGATCCACAGATGACGCACTCTCAATAACACTCCACACTGCCCTTTCCCATATGGATAAAAGCAACACCTGTGTGAGAATGCTGTTCATTGACTACAGCTCAGTGTTCAACACCATAGTGCCCACGAAGTTCATCACTAAGCTAAGGACTCTGGGACTAAACACCTCCCTCTGCAACTGGATCCTGGACTTCCTGATGGGCCGCCCCCAGGTGGTAAGAGTAGGAAACAACACGTCTACCACACTGATCCTTATCACTGGGGCCCCTCAGGGGTGTGTACTTAGTGCCCTCCTGTACACCCTGTTCACCCATGGCTGAGTGGCCAAACACGACTCCAACACCGTCATTACGTTTGCTGACGACACAACAGTGGTAGGCCTGATCACCGACAACGATGAGACGGAATATAGGGAGGAAAACTGGCAGCGTGGTGTCAGGACAACAACCTCTCCCTCAATGTGAGCAAGACAAAGGAGCTGATCGTGGACTACAGGAAAAGGCGGGCCGAGCAGGCCCCCATTAACATCGACAGGGCTGTAGTGGAGCGGGTCACGAGTTTTTCAAGTTCCTTGGTGTCCACATCAACAATGAGCTATCATGGTCCAAACATACTAAGACAGTCGTGAAGAGGGCATGACAAAACCTTTTCCCCTCAGGAGACTGAAAAGATTTGGCATGGGTCCCCAGATCCTCAAAAGGTTGTATAGCTGCACCATCGAGAGCATCCTGACCAGTTGCATCACCGCCTGGTATGGCAACTGCTCGGCATCTGACCGTAAGGCGCTACAGAAGGTAATGCGTACGGCCCAGTACATCACTGGGTCCCAGCTTCCTGCCATCCAGGACCTATATAATATGCAGTGTCAGAGGAAAGCCCATAAAATGGTCAGAGACTCTAGTCAGACTGTTTTCTCTGCTACCGCACGGCAAGCTGTACTGGAGCGCCAAGTCTAGGACCAAAAGGCTCCTCAACAGCTTTTACCCCCAAGCCATAAGACTGCTGAACAATTAATAAAACCGCCACAGACTATTTACATTGACCCCCCTCCCTTTTGTACACTGCTGCTACTCGCTGTTCATTATCTATGCATAGTCAATTCACCCCAACCTACATGTACAAATTACCCCAACTAACCTGCAGCCCCCACACACTGACTCGGTACCGGTACCCCCTGTATATAGCCTCCACACTGACTTGGTACCAGTACCCCCTGTATATAGCCTCGTTATTATTATTTTTTACTTTAGTCTACTTGGTAAATATCTTCTTACAGTTTTTTGGATTGCTTACACACTAAAATTAAAAGTACTACACTATTAGCAAAACCTTACTACACTCAAGAAGCAAAACATCAGCCCATGTTTGCACAACTATAAGCACATTGTCAACTTCACACTTGTTGCAAAACTCTACACACAGTGATTTGCAAAACACTAAACACACTTAACATACATTACACACAAACATCTATCATGAAGCCACGTCCTTACAATACCAAAGCACTGACTGTCAGATTACCACACCCTCCAACCTATTGGTTCAACACAGTCATCAGGTGTGCAAACACTCGTTGCTTAATTGTAGATACACCAATCAGGTGTATAAGCACTATAAAAAGCTGCAGGTGAGTTCATCGGTCTTCAAGCACAATGGAAAGAGTCAGAGAATGAGTAAGATGAGGAGGACGAGGAGAACGGGGAGGAGGAGGAGGAGGAAGGGGAGGAAGAGGAAGACAAGAAGGTGCTCAAAGAGGACCGAATCTGACAAATGAGATCCGCGCAACACTGGTTGACCACGTTGTCAACCACGGCCTGACGCTGAGGGAGGCTGGACTGCGAGTACAGCCAAATCTAAGCCGATATACAGTGGCAAGTCTGATGAGAACATTTAGACTGGAAAATAGGTATTGTAAAAATATCATCATATCAAAAACATCTGCACGGTTTCAGTAACTGCTTACAGTACTGTATTCTATGCACTATCAGCACTTCTGTTACCTTTTCCTGTGAAATTACTGTACTATTGTATACTGTTTTTTTTCTTTTCTACATAGGATTGAGGGTCAGGGACGACAAGGGGGAAGGCCTCCTATGTTCACAGAACAGCAAGAGAGGGAGATAGTAAACATGGTTTTGGCCAACAATGCTATAACACTCAAGCAGCTCCAAGCTAACATTGTCAATAACCACGCCCTTTTCAACGACATCCATCAGGTCTCAACATCAACACTGACACGCATCCTAAAAAAACAACATATTCATATGCCATAACCATATGCCTTTTTAGCGCAATTCCGAAAGGGTGAAACGACTGTGGCATGATTATGCAGAGGTATGTATTCACTTTAGCAGTGTGATCTCGCATACTGTCTCATTATCTTTTACTGTACTGTAATATGTATACTAGATCTACACTGAACTACACCATTTTGCCTGACACTGTTTTTCTGAGAGTTTTACGAATGGATGGAGAGGAGATCCAGCATGAGTTAATTTACGTAGATGAGGCTGGGTTCAACCTGACGAGAACACGAAGGAGGGGAAGAAACATCATTGGTCACAGGGCTATAGTCAATGTCCCAGGGCAACGTGGGGGTAATATAACACTCTGTGCAGCCATTACACCGAATGGGGTCCTCCACCGCCATGCCCATATGGGCCCTTACAACACAGCACTCATACTTACATTCTTGGACCAATTGCACAACATAACAGCAGCAAATCAAATCGATCATATGCAATACATTGTTGTCTGGGACAATGTGTCTTTCCACCGCTCTGCTCTGGTTCAGAACTGGTTTCAGCAACATCCACATTTCACCGTCCTATATGTCAACATTTTGGCCGTGTTGAGAAATAAATGAGTTTCTTCAGTCTGCAACATTGGTCTTGTGTAGTGTTTGGTGAATGTACATTATATTTGTACTTTGTTGATAGTAGCCTACTCTAATCATAGGGAAGTAGAAGTGCTAAAAGTGTTTTAGGTTTATCACAGCAGAGTGTAACTCGTGCAAACAGAGTATAGTAATGTGAAACGTGTGTGTTTCATATGGTAACAAAGTGTGGTTTTTAAAAAGAAGTGTAGAGTTTTTACAAGAGTGTTTAATTTTGCAAAGGATCTGTAGTGTTTTGCTAATTGGGTGTGTGGTTGTGCTAATTGTGTGTAGTGTTTTGAAAACACGGGCCCTGTTTTGAAAATCGTGCTTAAGCAATCAAAAAAAACTGTAACTCTTCTTGAACTGCACTGTTGGTTAAGGGCTTGTAAGTAAGAATTTCACGGTAAGGTCTACACTTATTGTATTCGGCACATATGACAAAGTTTGATTTGATTTGAAACTTCATTTAACGTTTGGAATCTTATGTTATAGTTTAGGGGCAACAGAGAGTCTAGTATTTAAGAGCGTTAGACCAGTAACCGAAAGGTCGCTTGTTCTAAATCCCCGAGCCGACTAGGTGAACATCTGCCGATGTGCCCTTGAGCAAGGCACTTGACTCTAATTGTTCCTGTAAGTCACTCTATTTAAGAGCGTCTTCTAAATGACTAAAATGTAAATAGTTTGGCTTCTGGGGGTAGAACTGTTTACTTAATTACAGTACATTCTTGTTAGAACAGAAAACAAATATCAACAATGCTTTTTCTCATTAGTATTTTAATTGAGCATGGTGTTGATTGCTCCCCTCAGGGGCTAACTAGCAAATGAGTTATGAATTACACATATTGTGTTGAAGGCACCTGTCTGTCATCACAGACTCAAATGTGTGAAATAGCTACCGTGTAGACAATATAAGGGTTAGATGGCAGGGCCTTGTTTATGCAGAGTCTATTGTATTTCACCAATGTATATCTGATTGAATGAATGGACATTTGAACCACATACAGTACTAAGTACTATTATCATGGCTACTAACATGGTAGGACTGAGAAAGCATCCCATTGGACAGATTCAATGAACAGTGGTGTATCAGGAAAGCTGCAGCATCTGTTGCATGAAATAACAATGATCCAAATGTCCCAGACAAAGTTTAAGCCTGAAGGAATCAGATGCTTCCTGCTCTGGCAGATGATCTTCCATTCTCATTCTCTTCTCCAACTCAGGGTCTCTCTCTCTCTCCCCATCTCCCCATCTCCTATTCTCTCTCTCCTCCCTCCTTCTCTCCCTCCCTCTCTTTCTCTCCCTCCCCTCCCTCACTCTCTCCAGAGCCCCCAGGATTTTATCAGACACAGCAGATTGCTTCAGCTTATCCAAAATTCCACAAAAAAAACATTGTTTTGTCTCCCCCTCTTCTCCAATAAAGCCCAACTTTTCCTCCATTTCCTCTCTTCCCCTTCCTTCCAGATTTCCCTTGGATTTTCCTCCATTTCCTCCTTGTGATTTTAGCAGCCTGTTAACCACAGCAGCATCATCCTAGCAGCCTGTTAACCACAGCAGCATCCCTACTAGCAGCCTGTTAACCACAGCAGCATCCCTGCTAGCAGCCTGTTAACCACAGCAGCATCCCTACTAGCAGCCTGTTAACCACAGCAGCATCCCTACTAGAAGCCTTTTAACCACAGTAGCATCCCCGCTAGTAGACTGTTAACCACAGCAGCATCCCCGCTAGCAACCTGCTAATCGACATTCTGAGGAGAACTAAAGAGATGGAGAAACATTCAACACAGTAACTGATGGATCCATCCACCGCCAGCCTCTGATACCACAGGACAATCAGGACCAGTAAATTCACACACTGGGGTCTCAAACATTCACACCCCCCATTTCTATCAGTTATCATCGGCTTGGAGAACAGAGAACACCTCTCTCTATCTCTCTCTCAAGAGGCCCTTTGGGCGGCGACACGGCTTAAACGACAGCGTCATTATCCGGACGAGAGCTGATAGCGAGATAATCCTGCCCAAGCACACTATACAATCCACTGTCCACAACTTTGGGTTGAGTGGACAGGACAGGAGAGGAGAGGACATGACAGGACAGGACAGGACAGGACAGGAGAGGAGAGAACATGACAGGAGAGGAGAGGACATGACAGGACAGGAGAGGAGAGGGAGAAGAGGAAGGAGGAAGAGAGGGACGATGGCTATACAACTTGGTTCACTGAGATTATGAAGCAGGTGACCTGGCTTTATTAAGAGTGCAGATTCCTCTGAGAGGAAAATGTGCAATCTAAAATGCCTCCTCTTCCATATCAACCCACATATGGACCCATAGTAGTCGAATGCAGCTTGTTGCTTTCCATTACCATGGTAACACCATGGTAATAACCAACTTGTAATAGTTGCAATTTTCTCTGTGGGTGGAGTTGTGGTCAGGATGGATAACAGGGCCATGCTGCACAGTGGGTTGAATCAATCTTGAGTCTGACCATGGTGTAGTGAATTAATCCTGAGTCTGACCATGGTGTAGTGAATCATCCTGAGTCTGACCATGGTGTAGTGAATCAAACCTGAGTCTGACCATGGTGTAGTGAATCAATCTTGAGTCTGACCATGGTGTAGTGAATGAATCCTGAGTCTGACCACGGTGTAATGAATCAATCCCTAGTCTGACAATGGTGTAGTGAATCACTCCTGAGTCGACCATGGTGTAGTGAATCATCCTGAGTCTGACCATGGTGTAGTGAATCACTCCACACACACACTATACTATATATTTATTAAACATAAGAATGGGTGTGAGTTTTTGTCACAACCTGGCTTGTTGGGAAGTGACAAAGAGCTCCTATAGGACCAGGGCACAAATAATAATATAATAATAATCAATAATTTTGCTCTTTATTTGACCATCTTACATATAAAACCTTATTTGTTCATCCAAAATTGTGAATAACTCACCACAGGTTAATGAGAAGGGTGTGCATGAAAGGATGCACATAACTCTGCAATGTTGGGTCGTATTGGAAAGAGTCTCAGTCTTAAATAATTTTCCACACACAGTCTGTGCCTGTATTTAGTTTTCATGCTAGTGAGGGCTGAGAATCCACTCTCACATAGGTACGTGGTTGCAAAGGGCATCATTGTCTTAACAGCGCGATTTGCCAAAGCAGGATACTCTGAGCGCAGTCCTATCCAGAAATCTGGCAGTGGTTCTGATTAAATTCAATTTTCACAGAACTGCTTGTTACAATTTCGATGAGGCTCTCTTGTTCAGATATCGGTAAGTGGACTGGAGCCAGGGCATGAAAGGGATAATGAATCCAGTTGTTTGTGTCATCCGTTTCGGGAAAGTACCTGCGTAATTGCGAACCCAACTCACTCAGGTGCTTCGCTATATCACAAAAAATCATGCAATGATGGAAAGACCTGCGTGTTGTCCTTGTTAATGCAGATGAAGAAGAGCTCCAACTTCTTAATCAGAGCCTCAATGTTGTCCCGCACATTGAATATAGTTGTGGAGAGTCCCTGTAATCCTAGATTCAGATCATTCAGGCATGATAAAACATCACCCAGATAGGCCAGTCATGTGAGAAACTCGTCATCATGCAAGCGGTCAGACATGTGAAAAACATCACCCAGATAGGCCAGTCCTGTGAGAAACTCGTCATCATGCAAGCGGTCAGACAAGTGAAAAACATCACCCAGATAGGCCAGTCGTGTGAGAAACTCATCATCATGCAAGAGGTCAGACAAGTGAAAAACATCACCCAGATAGGACAGTCATGTGAGAAACTCGTCATCATGCAAGTGGTCAGACAAGTGAAAAACATCACCCAGATAGGCCAGTCGTGTGAGAAACTCGTCATCATGCAAGAGGTCAGACAAGTGAAAAACATCACCCAGACAGGCCAGTCGTGTGAGAAACTCGTCATCATGCAAACGGACAGACAAGTGAAAAACATCACCCAGACAGGCCAGTCGTGTAAGATACTCGTCATCATGCAAACGGACAGACAAGTGAAAAACATCACCCAGACAGGCCAGTCGTGTAAGATACTCGTCATCATGCAAACGGACAGACAAGTGAAAAACATCACCCAGATAGGCCAGTCGTGTAAGATACTCGTCATCATGCAAACGGACAGACAAGTGAAAAACATCACCCAGATAGGCCAGTCGTGTAAGATACTCGTCATCATGCAAACGGACAGACAAGTGAAAAACATCACCCAGACAGGCCAGTCGTGTGAGAAACTCGTCATCATGCAAACGGACAGACAAGTGAAAATTATGGTCAGTAAAAGAAACTTTAAGCACGTCTATCAATTTTTTTTAAACGTGTCAATACTTTGCCCCTTGATAACCAGCGCACAGTATGTTGTAAAAGCATTACATGGTTGCTGCCCATATCATTGTATAGTGCAGAAAATACATAAGAGTTCATCGACCTTGCTTTAACAAAGTTAACCATTTTCACAATAGTGTCCAAATGTCTTTCAAGCTGTCAGGCATTCCCTTGGCAGCAAGAGCCTCTCGGTGGATGCTGCAGTGCACCCAAGTGGTGTCAGGATCAACTGCTTGCACGCGCGTTACCACTCCACTATGTCTCCCTGTCATGGCTTTTGCACCATCAGTGCAGATACCAACATGAGCAACAGCTACGTTTGGCTACATATGGACCATTAGTGGAATTCCTGCGAGAGAATAAAGGTTGATGTGATTGGATGTTAATTATATGACTAGGCTACCTGTATTTGACATTGTGTTGTTATTTCACTGAACACTAGATGATTTTATTTTATATTTGGCAGTGAAACATGGCTACTCAGGCGAGAAAAGAAACTCACGCAAATGTATAGCCCCGTTGGAAAACCCCTGTTTGAAAATGTGAAGAAGAAAAAAATGTACAAAATCAATTATTATTATTTATATTTTTTAAAATGTGAATCACATTTATATTTGGCATGCCCCCGACGGCATTGCATACCCCAGCTTGGGAAAACCTGGTGTAGTGAATCAATCCCGAGTCTATCCTGAGTCTGACCAGGGTGTAGTGACTCAAACCTGAGTCTGACCACGGTGTAGTGACTGAAGCCTGAGTCTGACCAAAAGTGTAGTGACTCAAGCCTGAGTCTGACCACGGTGTAGGTAATCAAGCCTGAGTCTGACCACGATGTAGTGAATCAAGCCTGAGTCTGATCACTGTGCAGGTAATCAAGCCTGAGTCTGACAATGGTGTAGTGAATCACTCCTGAGTCTGACCATTGTGGAAGGACCACCAGAGGGCAGGCTGGGCTCATGGATAGTAGCCCAACAAGGCATGGGAGTCAAGGTAACCAGAGGCAATTAAGCACAGCTGACGGTACTAATGACATACTGAAGATGGCCACCGAGAGAGAGGAGCTATCCAGGAAGAACCACTAAGACGGTGACAATCCTGTGACTTTTTGTTGTAGTTTAAAGATAATCCTATTGTGTTCCTGTTTCATCTGGAGAAGAAGATGTATGTTTTTCCTTGGAAGATTTTCATTGATTATGTTGGAGTGTTTGTGTTGACCAAATGCCCTCAATAGAGAACTGTGTTCAATCAAGAAAACCTACTCCTGACTCGTTTATTCCACCTTCCCGCTTTAGAGTGACGCCCAATTACTTGGTCCGCTCACATTGGTGGAGAATGCGGGGACTAGGTGGACGAGTGACACAAGGATAAATGAGTAAATCAAGATTCTTCCAGTAGACCCGGAGGAACCATTCAAGAACGATGGATAACGCCCTACTACAACAATTGATCACGGAACGCCCTACTACAACAATTGATCACGGCACAGCAGACAACCATAGAACTCCTGCAACAACAGCTGAGCCGACTAGAAGAACCTAGAGTTAAGCCAAGAGCGGCTGCTCACGCCATCTTACCTCGTCTCTCCAAGGAGGATGATATTGAGGCCTTCCTCATGACCTTCGAAAGGACGGCCACCTTGGAAGAGTGGCCGCCCACAGAATGGGCGAGCGCATTAGCCCCTCTTTTGACCGGGGTGGCTCAGGAAGCCTATTTTGACCTGGATTCCCACGAAGCTGCGGACTATGGGCGACTAAAAACCGAGATCCTGTCCCGGTACCAGCTGACTGTCAGAGATAGGGCTGTAAAGTTCCATCAATGGACCTATACAGCTGATCAACCCGTCCGTGCCCAGATCTTCGCATTAATACGACTGACGAAACAGTGGCTAGAACCTGGAAAGGGAGTAGGACATGTGATAGAGACACTCGTAGTGGACAAGATATTGAGAGAATTACCCAGTGACTTAAAAAGGGTTGTGGGGCAAGCCAACCCGTTGTCAGCCGACGACATAGCCCAGGCGGTGGAAACATATCGGTCTACAGGGGAGTTGTTAAAAAGTGACAAGGAGGAACGGAAGGAGTCTTCCAATCCCATACCACGACTCACCCCGGCGCGCCCGCCACCGAAACGTCCAAGTCCCCCCCGGAGGTGGGAGAAGTCAGCCACCACACAGCAGGGTCGGTGTAATAAATTTCAGTCTCCCGACCATTATGCCCCACAATGTCCTAGCAAGGATGAGCCCATGGTCACGGAGTCATCACTGCCTACCCCCACACATCCCGTGTTGAGGGGGCAGGATCAACACTGTTGGTTAGCAGAGATAGCTCCAGCCTCAGAGATTCCGGTTCGAGTCGAAGGACAAGATGTGGTAGCTATTCTCGACTCGGGAAGTATGGTTATGTTTGTAGAGGAGCGGATGGTGACCTCCGCAACACTGCTACCAGACAAAGTAGCCGTATCCTGTATCCATGGAGACACCCACTATTACCCCACTGTGAATCTGCCTATTCTCACTCCAAAAGGAAGGTGTACAGTCAGGGCAGGGAAAGTGCCCCAGCTGAAGGTGCCATTATTGATCGGGAGAGACTGTCCCCTATATAAGGAGCTTCGACAGATGACGTTATGCACGGGAAGAAGGGGGACAGGAAAGAAGAGAAAATCCAAGCCCGAGGTAGTAGTCCTACAAGGAGACGTAGCCGCGTCCTCGTCCTCTGCAGCAGAGGATGAAATAGCGACCCAACGTTTATGACAGATATTCCAGAAAACCACCGATGAAGACACGTGTGAAGGGTTATACACAACGCAGGAAGGAAGGAGCAACCAGGCGCTAAGGGATATATTTGAAGCTCCATCCGAGGAGGGAACCTGGAAGGGATTCTCCTCGGTCACTCCTGATGGGGATGGGGAACAACCTCCACATCCCTCTACCGAGGTCGACCTGCCCCAGGAATTAAAGGGACAGTTCGGCACCTCGCAGCATAAAGACCCAGACCTAAGGGAGGCCATGAGGAAGGTGAAGGTGATCGACGGGAGGAACGTCGATGGATCTGAGACTCCCTTTGAACACATAGCTATGGACCTCGTAGGACCCCTCCCAAAATCCGCCAGAGGACACGAGTACATCCTAGTGGTTATAGATTACGCTACCAAGTTCCCAGAGGCCATACCCCTGCGTAACATGTCGTCAAAGGGAATTGCCAAGGAGTTATTCCTGATGTTCTCTCGTGTGGGCCTCCTCAAGACGATCTTAACCGATCAAGGAACCCCGTTCATGTCCCGGTTGATGAAGGACTTGTGTCGGTTATATCAGGTTCAACAGATACGTACAAGTATATTCCACCCTCAAACAGACGGGTTGTGTGAACGCTTGAACAAAATGATTAAAAGCATGTTGAGAAGAGTGGTGTCCCGAGACGGAAAAAACTGGGACATGCTTCTCCCACACTTAATGTTTGCCCTGCGAGAAGTACCCCAGGCATCCACTGGATTCTCTCCGTTTTAATTGCTCTATGGCAGACCCTGTCGAGGAATCCTCGACTTAGCCAAGGAGACCTGGGAGACCCAACCATGCCCCTTTCGATCCACAATAGAACACGTTACCCTGATGAGAGACCGCCTGTCAGCAGTGTGGCCCATAGTCAAGGAGCATATGGAGAAGGCCCAAAGGACCCAAGGCCGGGCCTATGATAAGTCCGCGACCCCCCGTGAGTTCACCGTGGGAGAGAAAGTGATGGTGCTTGTGCCCACGGCCGAACATCGCTTGCTGGCGCAGTGGAGGGGGCCCAGTGGAGGTAATGAAAAGGGTCTCACCAGTTAATTACCTCATCAAGCAACCTGACAGGAGGAAGAAGGTCCAACTCTATCACATAAACCTGCTGAAGACGTACCATGGACGAGAGGAGGAGGTGGCTTTGATGGCCCTGGAGGGCAAAGGAAAAGAGGAGGCTCTACCACAGGTGCGCCATGGCCAAACTCTCCTACTGGAGCAGTCAAGACAGCTAGACAAGCTGATTATGAACTTCGGTCAAGTATTCTCTCCATTCCCAGGACAAACAGATGTCTTGTTCCACCATATCCACACTGAACCCGGCAAGAAGATGCATATCCGCCCTTACAGGATTCCTGAGGCTCGCCGAGTCATCGCTAAGAAAGAGGTGAGGGAGATGTTGAGGATGGGCGTGATCGAGCCCTCGACGAGTGAGTGGTCCAGTCCCATAGTCCTGGTCCCCAAATCCGATGGTAGTATGAGACTCTGCAACGACTTTAGGGGTGTGAATGCCATCTCTACATTCGATGCGTATCCCATGCCCCACGTGGATGAACTCTTGGAGCGCTTAGGAAAGGCCAAGTTCATCACTACCCTGGATTTGACGAAGGGATATTGGCAAGTGCCGGTGGCTCCGGAGGATCGCCCAAAGACTGCCTTCGCCACCACAGAGGGGCTTTTCCAGTATGTGAGGATGCCCTTCGGACTGCACGGTGCCGCTGCAACTTTCCAACGCCTCATGGATGCCATCCTACGGCCCCATCAAGAGTATGCAGCGGCGTACATAGACGATGTGGTCATCCACAGCGAGGACTGGGATAGTCACCTCCTGCGATTACGGACGGTGCTCGTGAGTTTGGAAGCCACAGGATTGACAACCAATCCAAATAAATGCTGCCTGGGCCTGTCCGAAGCGGAATACCTGGGGTACACCGTGGGGAATGGGAAAATACGCCCACAGGCAGAGAAGACCAGGGCAATTCGTGACTGGCCTCGACCCCGGACCAAGCGAGACATTCGGGCCTTCTTAGGGATAACAGGATATTATTGCCGTTTTATCCCGGGATATGCAACCATTGCCAACCCCCTCACAAACCTCATCAGGAAAAACCTGCCAAACCAGGTAGAGTGGAAAGACGAGACGGAAGAGGCCTTTCAATTGCTAAAAGATGGCCTGTGTTCTGATCCCGTTCTACAGGCTCCGGACTTCTCACAAGAGTTCATTGTGCAGGTCGACGCCTCGGATACAGGGCTCGGGCCGTACTAGCTCAGGGTAAAGGTGAAGCAGAGAAGCGATTCTCTTCATTAGTAGGAAGCTCAGCGATCGGGAACAGAGGTATGCGACCGTAGAGAAAGAGGCCTTAGCCATCAAGTGGGCCCTCGATTATCTCCGGTACTACCTACTGGGTCGGAGGTTTGCATTAGTTACTGACCATGCGCCCCTCACGTGGATGGCTGGTAAGAGAAACAATAACAACAGAATAGCCAGATGGTTTTTGTCTTTACAACAGTTCTCTTTCCATGTCATCCACAGGGCCGGATCGAGGAACGGGAATGCAGACGCGCTGTCCCGACGTGACCAAGACGGTGCGTCTGGCGCCCGACCCTCCGGTTCGGTCCTGGGGGGGAAGGTATGTGGAAGGACCACCAGAGGGCAGGCTGGGTTCATGGATAGTAGCCCAACAAGGCATGGGAGACAAGGTAACCAGAGGCAATTAAGCACAGCTGACGGTACTAATGACATACTCTCCTTCCCCTATAAGAGAGAGAATGGAACCAGCAGAGAAGGGGGGAAAACTATCTCTGGAAGATGGCCACCGAGAGAGAGGAGCTATCCAGGAAGAACCACTAAGACGGTGACAATCCTGTGACTTTTTGTTGTAGTTTAAAGATAATTCTATTGTGTTCCTGTTTCATCTGGAGAAGAAGATGTATGTTTTTCCTTGGAAGATTTTCATTGATTATGTTGGAGTGTTTGTGTTGACCAAATGCCCTCAATAGAGAACTGTGTTCAATCAAGAAAACCTACTCCTGACTCGTTTATTCCACCTTCCCGCTTTAGAGTGACGCCCAATTACTTGGTCTGCTCACACCATGGTGTAGTGAATCATCCTGAGTCTGACCATGGTGTAGTGAATCATCCTGAGTCTGACCATGGTGTAGTGAATCAACCCTGAGTCTGCATGGTGTAGTGAATCATCCTGAGTCTGACCACAATGTAGTGACTCAAGCCTGAGTCTGACCACTGTGTAGGTAATCAAGCCTGAGTCTGACCACGGTGTAGTGAATCAAGCCTGAGTCTGACCACAGTGTAGTGCATGTTCAGACATACTAGGTCTATGTCTGAAATGGCTCTCTATTCCCTATGCAGTGCCCAGTTGTTGACCAGACACTAGGGAGTAGGGTGTCATTTCAGACACAACCTAACGATGGTCAGGGCTAGCCTGGTTCCAAATCTGTTTGTGCTGTGTAGCCAACTCCTATGAGCGTGGCATGACAATGGCCATAGGAGTTGGCAAGGCATCACAAGCTGATCTGAGACCAAGCTAGTCTATCAGCAGGAGGCTCAGAGGAGAGATCAGCCCACATGGATGGAGGAATGGAGGTTGCGTGCCTCTCAAGGCAATATTTCTCCTCTGATCTCTGGAAGGAATGTGAGAGGAGGTGATTCTGGACTGATACTCTGGCACTGCTCTACTAGGCTAGATTATCCCTCCTACAGGCCTGTTCTGATGGATAGATTAGGATAGGAGATGTGATACTGGCCACTGAGACAGAGGTGATAATGACCCAGTCACAGAGCCTTATACAGTTTCTCTCTCCCACACCTGGGCTGTGATAATGATCACCATCACTTTGGCCAACAACAACTCAGTGACATGTCCAGTCCTCCAACAGCATATTACTGCACAGTGACTGTAACCTTTCCTCTATACAGTCATCCCACTGGGCAAAAACTGGTTGCATCAACGTTGTTTACACGTAATTTCAACAACAAAAATTCAATCTGTTGATGTTTGAATCAACATGGAAAACTGATTGAATCGTCTTTTATTTTCCCCCCAGCTTTTAACCTAAATGAAATAAAATGGTGAAATGTGTTGTTGATTTCACATTGAATAAACAATAGTTGACATCTCAACCAAATATAAATCAAAAATAGACGTAGAAATTACATCAATGCCCAGTGAGAGGGGCCTCACTACCACAAGGTCCGTTTAAGCCTTTTCAAAGCAGAGGGGCCTCACTACCACAAGGTCCGTTTAAGCCTTTTCAAAGCAGAGGGGCCTCACTACCGCAAGGTCCGTTTAAGCCTTTTCAAAGCAGAGGGGCCTCACTACCACAAGGTCCGTTTAAGCCTTTTCAAAGCAGAGGGGCCTCACTACCACAAGGTCCGTTTAAGCCTTTTCAAAGCAGAGGGGCCTCACTACCACAAGGTCCGTTTAAGCCTTTTCAAAGCAGAGGGGCCTCACTACCACAAGGTCCGTTTAAGCCTTTTCAAAGCAGAGGGGCCTCACTACCACAAGGTCCGTTTAAGCCTTTTCAAAGCAGAGGGGCCTCACTACCACAAGGTCCGTTTAAGCCTTTTCAAAGCAGAGGGGCCTCACTACCACAAGGTCCGTTTAAGCCTTTTCAAAGCAGAGGGGCCTCACTACCACAAGGTCCATTTAAGCCTTTTCAAAGCAGAGGGGCCTCACTACCACAAGGTCCGTTTAAGCCTTTTCAAAGCAGAGTGGCCTCCTATGAAGGTATAGTGGTGATCCCACCACCACTTCCACCAGAACATCTTAAGACCCGAAAGCGAGGATGGCATAGGGCCCCTAAATCGGGTTAGAGCCCCTAAATGGGGATAGGGCCCCTAAATGCTCCAGTGAAGTGCTTCAGCGGCTAGAGAAGCCAGGAAGGAGCACACTGATCCTAAACTCTTCTCCCTGATCTCTCACACACACACACACACACACACACACACACACACACACACACACACACACACACACACACACACACACACACACACACACACACACACACACACACACACACACCACTAACACTAGCATATCCCCTCCACAAACACACACATAAAAAACACTAACCCTAACACCCCCTCCACACACACCACTAACCCTAACACCCCTCCACACACACCACTAACCCTAACACTCTCCTCCATACACACACACACACACACACACACACACACACACACACACACACACACACACACACACACCACTAACTCTAACAACCCCCTCCACACACACACCACTAACCCTATCACCCCTCTCCACACACACACACACACACACACACACACACACACACACACACACACACACACACACACACACACACACACACACACACCACTAACACTAACCACCCCCTCCACACACACACCACTAACACTAACCACCCCCTCCACACACACACCACCCCTGTCAGATGAAAAGGGCCCTGCAGTAAGCCCCACCACGGCCCTCCACCAGGTGACTCAGTGACCGCTCCACCACTCTACGATAAAACGCTCATCAATCACTGGGACTAATCTCAGGTTCAGGCTGACACCTTCATTGTTCTGGGGTTTCTATAGCTGCTGCCTCCACATAAAGTGTTATGCCAGCTATACTAAGCAAATGGACCGTCTGCTCTCCATAGAGCCATTCTAAAGTGGGTACTGTATGCCTTTGATGTGCAGTATGCAGCACTGACAGCAGTCTAAGGATTATCTGGTAGTGTAGCTGTAAGCACAGTCTGAAGGTACACTACATGACCAAAAGTATGTGGACACCTGCTTGTCAAACATCTCATTCCAAAATCATGGGCATTTATATAGAGTTGGTCCCCCCTGTTCTGCCATAACAGCCTCCACTCTTCTGAGAAGGCTTTCCACTAGATGTTGGAACATTGCTGCGGGGACTTGCTTCCATTCAGCCACAAGAGCATTAGTGAGGTCGGGCACTGATGTTGGGTGATTAGGCCTGGCTTGCAGTCGGCATTCCAATTCATCCCAAAGGTGTTTGATGGGGTTGAGGCCAGGGGTCTTTGCAGGCCAGTGAGGATCTTCCACAACGATCTCAACAAACCATATCTGTATGGACCTCGCTTTGTGCACGGGGGTGTTGTCATGCTGAAACAGAAAACGGCCTTCCCCAAACTGTTGCCACAAAGTTGGAAGCACAGAACAGTCTAGAATGTTTGTGTTGTTTGCTGTAGCTTTAACATTTCTCTTCACTGGAACTTAGGGGCCAAGCCTGAACCATGAAAAACAGCCCCAGAACATTATTCCTGCTCCACCAAACTTTACAGTTGACATTTGGCACTAAGGAAGGTAGCATTCTCCTGGCATCCACCAAACCCAGATTCGTCCGTGGGACTGCCAGATGGTGAAGTGTGATTCATCACTCCAGAGAACGCGTTTCCACAGCTTTACACCACTCCAGCCGACCCTTGGCATTGCACATGGGGATCTTAGGCTTGTGTTATCAGCTGCATAGCCATGAAAACCCATTTCATGAAGCTCCCAACGAACAGTTCTTGTGATGATGTTGCTTCCAGAGGCAGTTTGGAACTCCATAGGGAGTGTTGCAGCTGAGGACAGACAATGTTTATGCAGTTGACCGGGGCAGCTCTAGAAGGGGAGAAATGTGAGGGGAGAAATTTGATGAACTGACTTGTTGGAAAGGTAGCATCCTATGACAGTGCCACGTTGAAAGTCACTGAGCTCATCAGTAAGGCCATTCTGCTGCCAATGTTTTTCTATGAAGAAATCATGGCTGTGTTTTATACACCTGTCAGCAAAAGGTGTGGCTGAAATAGACAAATGCACTAATTTGAAGGGGAGTTTTAATTTTTTTTAATTATTTTTTTTAACTGTTATTTTACCAGGTTGACTAAGTTGACTGAGAACACGTTCTCATTTACAGAAACGACCTAGGGAATAGTTACAGGGGAGAGGAGGGGGATGAATGAGCCAATCGTAAACTTACAATTGTTGGCCAAATACATTTAAACTCAGTTTTTCACAATTCCTGACATTTAATCCTAGTAAAAATTCCCTGTTTTAGGTCAGTTAGGATCACCACTTTATTTTAAGAATGTGAAATGTCAGAATAATAGTAGAGAGAATGATTCATTATAGCTTTTATTCCTGTCATCACATTGCCAGTGGGTCAGAAGTTTACATACACTCAATTAGTATTTGGTAGCATTGCCTTTAAATTGTTTAACTTGGGTCATATTTTTCGGGTAAATTATATATTGGGTGAATTTTGGCCCATTCCTCCTGACAGAGCTGGTGTAACTGAGTCAGGTTTGTAGGTCTCCTTTCTCGCACACACTTTTTCAGTTCTGCCCACAAATTTTCTATAGGATTGAGGTCAGGGCTTTGTTATCGCCACTCCAATACCTTGACTTTGTTGTGCTTAAACCATTTTGCCACAAATTTGGAAGTATGCTTGGGGTCATTGTCCATTTGGAAGACCCATTTGCGACCAAGCTTTAACTTCCTGACTGATGTCTTGAGATGTTGCTTCAATAAATCCACATAATTTTCCCACCTCATGATGCCATCTATTTTGCGAAGTGCACCAGTCCCTCCTGCAGCAAAGCACCACCACAACATGATGCTGCCACCCCCGTGCTTCACGGTTGGGATGGTGTTCTTCAGCTTGCAAGCCTCCCCTTTTTCCTCCAAACATAACGATGGTCATTATGGCCAAACAGTTCTATTTTTATTTCATCAGACCAGAGGACATTTCTCCAAAAAGTACAATCTTCCTCCTCATGTGCAGTTGCAAACCGTAGTCAGGCTTTATATGGCGGTTTTGGAGCAGTGGCTTCTTCCTTGCTGCGTGGCCTTTCAGGTTATGCCGACATAGGACTCGTTTTACTGTGGATATAGATCATTTTGCACCTGTTTCCTCCAGCATCTTCACAAGGTCCTTTGCTGTTGTTCTGGGAATGATTTTCAATTTTCACACCAAAGTAAGTTCATCTCTAGGTGACAGAACGCGTCTCCTTCCTGAGCGGTATGATGGCTGCATGGTCCCATGGTGCTTATACTTGCATACTATTGTTTGTACGTGGTACCTTCAGGCATTTGGGAATTGCTCCCAAGCATGAACCAGAGTTGTGGAGGTCTACAATTTGTTTTATGAGGTCTTGGCTGATTTCTTTTGATTTTCCCATGTCAAGCAAAGAGCCACTGAGTTTGAAGGTAGGCCTTGAAATACATCCACAGGTACACCTCCAATTGACTCAAATTATGTCAATTAGCCTATCAGAAGCTTCTAAAGCCATGACATCATTTTCTGGAATTTTCCAAGCTGTTGAAAGGCACAGGCAACTTAGTGTATGTAAACTTCTGACCCACTGAAATTGTGATACAGTAAAATATAAGTGAAATAATCTGTCTGTAAACAATTGTTGGAACAATGACTTGTGTCATGCACAAAGTAGATGTCCTAACCGACTTGTCAAAACTATAGTTTGTTAACAAGAAATTTGTGGAGTGGTTGAAAAACGAGTTTTAATGACTCCAACCTAAGTGTATGTAAACTTCCAACTTCAACTGTATAGTGTAGCTTTGTATGAATGATGCTGAGTGAAATGATGAAGGATATTTTTGATCCAGCCAACTTCCCATTGGGCACAAACATTAGTCTGTTTTTTTTATTTACAATTGGTTGTGTTGTCAACTAAAGTGAATCCACCATTAACTCAACAAAACATTTCACCATGAAATTGGATTTAGGTCAAATGTACTTAAAAATAATAAAAAATCCTTTACATTGATGATAACAAATCCAATCCGTTTTTCACATTGATTCAACGTCATCACATAGTTTATTTTTTATGTTGTGGAAATAACATTGATTCAATCAGTTTTTGCCCAGTGTTTTAACATTACAGATATTGAGAAAGTCTTGAGAATGGCCTTGTGCTGAAATGTTGATATTTAATAGTTTCAACCATATCCTCTGTTGTTTTTCTACTTTTCAAATTTGATGTAAATCGAACATTTTATCATTTCAAATCAATGAGTGAATCGTATAGGCTTAGATTTTTTTGTATTGCAAAAAAGCATCCTCCTTGACTTCCAGCCCTCTTCCTGGACCCTGGAGGACCTCATGATAACATTTATAAACTGGCCCCTAAAGAAACACCATCAGAATGGTGCCCTGCAATAAAAAGCAGGCGGGGCCCCAGGAAATGTTCATATTACCCATTGCTTTAAGAGGTTTGGGCATATCTCCGATAATAAGGAAACCCTCTAGCTATCACTTCACTTTATTTTCTTTCTTTATTTCCCCAAACTGAGCAGAATTTCTTCCCCAATCTATCTAGTCAAGGCCTTTGGAAAGGCTAACAAAAACACTTGCATGTCCTGAAATAAATACAGCAATTTCAGTGTTCATCCTCCCTCCTTCACTCTGCATGTCCAGTATATCTATGGCCTCTCTCTCTCTCTCTCTCTCTCTCTCTCTCTCTCTCTCTCTCTCTCTCTCTCTGTCTCTCTCTCTGGTCTAAACAAAATTATCTTTTACATTTCTCACTATGGAGAACACCTTGTTTCATGCCCCACTGCATAGATAAACAGAGCAGATAGGAGGGTATCACTGTACGCAACGTTCTCTCTGTTCAGATTTGTGTGTACGTGCATGTGTGTGTGTGAACCATGCAACGTTTGGAATTATTGAAGCTGGCAGACAGACAGATGGAAATGAAAAGTGTTTATCTCCCGGTAAGACTGATGTTTCTGTCAAATGGGGCTGGCATCAACATAAAGCATCTCTCTGTCTCTCTGTATAGTGTCATATGAGAGATTTAAAACCTGTCTGTACAATGGGGTGCTCCTCACTCTAACCTGTTAGACTTGGAGTCTGCAATAATTGAATCATAATGGGTGTACAGTTTCACACTCTTCCCTTTGGCAAAAAAATCTTAGGTCACACAATTTCAACCAAACTTTTGTTCAAGTAGAAGAGCCTAGAGAAACCATTATCTAGAATATCATTCTAATAATCATTTCTAACACATTTGGCCAACACCCCCTCAGACATTTAAAACACTTGGAATGTAAAGGTGAGATCATCCCAAGTCCTTATGGTTATAGAAGCCATGGAGGATCTGTGACAGATGTCAAAGACTAGTAGTAAACAAAAGTGGTCTAAGTACTGGGTGGTTCGAGCCCTGAATGCTGATTGGCTGACAGTAGTGCTTTATTGGAACGTATACAACGGGTATGACAAAACATTTATTTTTACTGCTCTAATTACGTTTGTAACCAGTTTATAATATCAATAAGGCACCTTGAGGGGTGGGGGGTGTATGTGGTATATGACCAATATACCACGGCTAAGGGATGTATGCAGGCACTCCTCATTGCATTGTGCATAAGAACAGTCCTTAGCCATTGTATATTGGCCAAATACCACACCCCCTTGGGCCTTATTGCTTAAATATTCCTGTTTGTATTCATTCAGTAGTGAGAGAAGAGACCTTCAGTGTGGATGTCCAGAAATGCGTGTCCTGTAATGAGTATTGTGTCTAGTACGACTTACCTTGGAAGGTGACCACAGGGTGCTCTCTCCGGGTGCACTCCGGCCGGGAAAGGTACAGGGAGGCGGGCGTGGGGTCGGGCGGGGAGAGGAGCAGGGGTTTCTGGGACAGCGCGATGGGGAGGGGCAGCAGGAGCAGGGGGAGGAGCAACATGCCAGGCACAGACATGGGGGTGGCGTACCGCGGCAACGCTGCCATCACGGTGATGGGGCGGAGCCTCTCCTCTAGCTGCCAAGGTGGGCCTCTGGAATACAACTGTGAGAAAAGAAGAAGGGAAGAAAGAGAGGAAGTTAGAAAAAGGAGGAGACATGTCAGAGCCTGTGGTTGTGTGGTAATATTTCTGGTTCTTGACATATATGTACAACCTGGAGACTGGGGTTTGATCCCCTTGTCCAACCGGTTTCTCTCCCTTGTGCCCCTGTTTCTCTCCCTTGTGGCCCTGTTTCTCTCCCTTGTGCCCCTGTTTCTCTCCCTTGTGCCCCTGTTTCTCTCCCTTGTCCACCCTGAGTCTCCCACTTGTTTAGCTCCCCTCTGATTTCACAACTGTCTGAATAAAGCATAGAAAATATGAGAGAGAGAGAGAGAGAGAGAGACTACAAGCAGCCAAGTCTGTGATGTACCCCTGACCTCACCATAATCATTCAAAGTACGCAATTAAACCTCAGAAGTTAATTTAACGGCTGATTAATGTTGGAAAATTGAATAAGAGGATGGTGGATTGTTCAATGGGGTGCAACGTACCAAAACCCTGTGTGCTTAAAATCTATGGCTCAAAGAAATGTACTTAACACAAGAAAAATGCACTCCACAGCTACTCTCTACAGAGAATGTTTTCTGTAAAAATTGTTTTGAGCAGATGACGCACATGAATGGCTGATAGTCATCTCACCTCTCACAGTGCTGAAGCAGCCTTGGTATTATGGCACAGACCTGGGTTCAAGTACGATTTGAAATAATTTCAAAAACTTCAGCTGGGCTTGATTGAGCTTACCTATAGCAATGAATCCAATAGAATACTCAGAAAATGGAAAACCCTGCCCATCTTGGCACTCCAGGCAGGCTAAAGCAAACGCTAGAAGTATTTGAAAGATTTCAAGGCACTGCATCTCTTTTGAAAACTCTGTTTATTCAGTTTTACACACAAGGCAACATGCATTTTTTAAATCTTTATTTAACTAGGCAAGTCAGTTAAGAACAAATTCTTATTTTCAATGACAGCCTAGGAACAGTGATTTAACTGCCTTGTTCAGAATAACAGTTATGTACATTGTCAGCTTGGTGATTTAAACTTGCAACCTTTCGGTTACCAGTCCAACACTCTAACCACTAGGCTACGCTGCCACCCCTAAATAATATACTCAACTAGAAGAAAATACTTTTACATTTTTTTAAAAAATTTGCTTTAAAGATACCGTACTTTAGACAAGTTAAACACACCGGGCAGAAGGCTACAAAGGTTAAAGGGCCATAGGTAGTACAGGGACAGAGCAGAAACCTCACCATTGTTCCTATAAACAGACAAGGGATAAGGGTGGAGAAATGCAAACACTCACAGACAGTCATGGCCACAGACCGACCATCCACTGGACCAAAAATAAAGTTTACAATGCTTTAAAAAAAAATATATATATATATATATATAATAAGCGTGAAAAAAACACACACAAAAAACAGGGCAAAACAAGCTCACATTTTAGTCTCTGACCGGGCAAGATAAGCAAGGCATCCGCAGGTCACAATCAATAAGCACATCATCAACCTTAATGCCCCCCCCCAAAAAAAAACACAAATAAATGCTCATCCAACCCTTAAGTCACAGGGGAGTCAAACACAGACTTATCTTTGTTTTAATATGAATGCCATCAGAGGATGGACTGTTTAAAGTAAGACCGGAATGGAGCCCAAGCCTCATTAAACAGTTTGGGGTTCCCACATGTATTGAATTAAAAAATGTCTAGTTTCAGAGAGCACAACACATCTCTCACCCAATATTTATAAGATGGGGGAGCTGCCATCTTCCAGTTCTGTAGTATTAGCCGTCTAGCTAAAAGAGTTGTATAAGCAACAGTGTCCGACTGGATTCTTGACAGGGAGGTACCCATGGGCAGTACTCCAAAAAGGTCTGTAAGGGGAGACGGATCTATAACAGTGTCATATATATCAGAGAAACATTTAAATATTAATTCCCAGAATCCTGACAGTTTATGACAGCCCCAAAACATATGCAACAGTGTGGCTGGTTCCGTTTAACATCGGACACAGGTAGGATCAAAATCAGAGAATATTCTTCCAAGTTTGGCCCCGGACCAGTGGATACGGTGAACCACCTTGAATTGAATGAGGCTGTGTCTAGTGCTGAAGGAGGACGAATGCACCCTGTGCAGCATAGATTCCCAGGTGTCTTCCCCAAGTTCCTCCCTCAAATCCTTTTCCCACCGAGTCTTTAAAGGCACCAAAGAAGGGTTCTGTAAGTCATGAATGATTGCATATACATCTGAAATTGCACCCCTAGGAAGCTTGTTCAGCTCAAATATGCTCTCTATAGCTGTATTTGGAGGCCTATGGGGAAATTCAGGTATATTAGCTCTGACAAAGTTCCTAGTCTGGAGATAGCGGAAAAAGTGGGAATCGGGGAGGTTGAACTTTTCCTGTAGCTGAGCAAAAGTGGCAAATGGATCATCAGAGAATAATTGGGCAAGTGAGGAGAAGCCTAGTGAGTGCCAGATGGCAAAAGCCTCATCATCTAAAGATGGTGGAAATAAAATGTTCTGATTGATTGGGCCTGATAGAGAAAAGCCTCGGAGGCTAAAGGCTAAACGGAACTGATTCCAAATTTTAAGAGACTGCTTTACAATTGGGTTGACACACTTTTTTGCCTAGGGACACTGGGAGAGACGAGCACAACACAGACGAAAGTGCAGCAGGTTTACACGATTCCGACTCCATCTGGACCCAGAGTGTTCTAGGAACAGTAGGATCAGTCTGCAGCCAGTACAGAAGGTCTCTGAAATTTGCAGCCCAATAGTAAATGAAAATTTGGTAGAGCTAAACCACCCAATGCCTTAGGCTTCTGTAAATGTTTTCTACCAATCCGTGGTACCTTGCCATCCCAAATAAAATGCATGAATGTTTGATCCAGTGAATTAAAAAAAGATGTTGGAATAAAAATGGGTAAACATTGAAATAAATATACAAATTTGGGCAACATCATTTTAATTACATCAATCCTTCCAATAAGAGAAAGAGGTAGTGAATTCCAAAAAGTAAAATATTGTTTCAAACTGTCTGCTAGAGCAACAATGTTTTCCTGAAACAATTGTGAATATTTCCTTGTCACTTTAACTTCCAAATAGGTGAACTGATCCCGGACAATCCTAAACTCAAAACTTGTAAAATAGCACTTTAAAGCAGCCTTATTTACAGGAAAAAGCTCACTCTTGCCTAGATTCAGCTTGTACCCTGAGATTGATCCAAACCTTTTAAGAACAGATAAGGCACGTGGCAATGAGGTATCAGGTTTGGAGATTAACAAAAGGAGGTTGTCAGCATATAGAGAGACTTTCTGCTCTAAGCCCATCCTGATTATTCCTTGAATGGCATCATTAGAGCGTAGTGCAATGGTGAGAGGCTTGATTGCCAAAATAAACAACAAGGGGGAGAGTGGACAACCCTGACTGGGTCCAAGGGAAAACAGAGAACAAGTCGATAGTCCGTACCGAAACCATGGGAGAAAAATAAATAATCTTTATCCACGCAATGAATTTGGGGCCAAAGCCAAATCTATAAAGGGCAGCTGTTAGGTAGTCCCACTCAACGCGGTCAAAAGCTTTTTCCGCATCAAGTGAAACCACCACCTCCAGGTCCCCCGACGCTCTGGAGTACAGTATATTCATAAGGTGTCTAATATTGAAAAACAAATGCCTATTTCTCACAAAGCCAGTCTGGTGTATTACTTGGTGTAGCGAGCCTTCCATATGGATGGCTAAGAGCTTGGCTAGGATTTTGTAATCACAGTTTAAAAGCGAGATTGGGCGATAGGATCCACATTCCAGGGAGTCTTTGTTTTTCTTTAATAGTAATGAGATTGAAGCCTGATAAAGACTAGGCGGTAGCTTTGAGGTATTAAGGCACTCTGCAAATAATCGAGACAAGAATGGGCAAAGCAGACCAGAAAACGTCCTGTAAAATTAGTTTGGAAAATCGTCCGGACCCGGTGATTTACCACTTTTCATTGTCGACACTGCTGTTGCAGTGTAAATTCTTCTTCTAAACAGTCATGGGAGTCTGTGTGAATTGAAGGCATATTCAAACCATTAAAGAATGAATCAATCAGCAAAGGGTCTTGAGGAGATTCAGAGGTGTATAGCACAGAGTAAAACTGTTTGAATTGATCATTGATCTCTTTATGTATAACTGTGGTGGCACCAGAGGGTCTTTATTTGTGGGATTAAACGTGAGGCCTCAGATTTACAGATCTGATGTGCAAGGAGTTTACTGGCCTTGTCCCCTTGTCCATACACTCTGTATCGAGCTCACAAGAGTAACTGTTCAGCTTGCCTGGTAGAAAGCTCATCCAATTCAGATTGGAGTAGTTGCCGCTCTTTATGTAGATCAGAGGAAGGATCCGTAATATACTTCTCATCCAATGTGGCTATGGCTTCGCTCAGGTCCCGAAGTCGCTGAGAGCGAGCTTTGATTTGGTTGGCTGTATAAGAAATAATTTGGCCATATAAGTATGCTTTGAGAGACTCCCATATGGTAGAGCAGGACATACCTGGTGTTGAATTAGTTTCTAGGAATAAGGTGATTTCAGAAGAAATTAAATTGACAAACTCCTTATCTGAGAGTAAAATGGGGTTAAGACGCCATTGATAACACATAGGAGGTCGCTGGGGAAACTCTAGTTCAAGCACTAATGGTGAATGGTCAGAAATAACAATACACTCGTAAGTACACCGTCGAAGGTTAGGTAGAAGTTTTATGTCCAAAAAGAGGTAATCAATGCGGGAATATGTTTGATGAACATGTGAATAAAAGGAATACTGTCTATCTGTAGGTTGTAGGAAATGCCAGGCCTCAAACAAAGCATATTTCTGAAGAAAGGATTGAATAAGTATGGCACATTTAGATGGGCCTGTAGTTCTTTGTGAGGACATGTCAAGAACTGGGGACATTGTACAGTTAAAATGCCCCCCTAAAATCAACAAATGGGAATCTAAATTGGGTATAGCAGATAAGAAGGAAGAAATGAAACTTGTGCCATCCCAATTGGGAACATAAACACTAGCCAAAACAAGAGGGGTAGAAAACAGTTTACTGGTTACTATGACGTATCGTCCCTTAAGATCAGCAATAACCTCAGAAGCTACAAAGGGAGTAGATTTATCAACCAAAATGGCAACACCTCTTGATTTACTATGAAAGTTAGAGTGGAACACTTGACCAACCCAGTTCCTACTCATCCTAAAATGCTCACCAGTCCTCAAGTGAGTCTCTTTCAAACCCTTTAAGTGTCAGCACCCTCTTACACTTCACAGGGTTGTTAACCCCTTTGATGTTCCACGAAATGTACTTAATTGTATTATTTCGGCCACCCTGAGCACTCCCGTTATGCAACCCTGTCATTAGAGCATAGAGTGGAAAAGCAATGAATACCCAAAAACCGCAGAATAACTTGTCTCAGAGTAATAATGTACGGTGCAAGATACTTGGCAAAAGTACAGAAAAAACAACAAAAAAGACAGAATGACAACATTAGAACTGAACAATTCAAACTCCTTCCTCCCCCCCAACCACCTCCCCACATCCCAGACAATACCTCCCCAAACGAGGTACAAGCCTAAATAGAACATGTTATCTTCGCACAGTATGTAGTGCGGTGTGAGAGTGCGGTGTTAAACCCAAACCCACAGTCCCACTCTTTAAAGTCGCGTTTTGTGTTAGTGGATCAAGCAGCAAGAAGAGAGAAAAATAAAAGTGAGTCCCTTGTGCAAACAAAATGATCACTTGTAGATGTATATCATTTTTTCCCAGTCTTATAACAGGCATTGAGAGAGAAACAAAATCAAATGTATAAAGGCTCTCAACCAAAAACCTCATTTGAAATAAGCAAATAATATTAAGACGATCAAAAAATGTAAAATAATAATAACTGTCTAGTTTGACAATAAGACAACTTACAGCCAAGACCAAAAACTATGTGTGTGCAACGTCGAACATTTGCTAGGCATAAATGACCTTCAAAACCTTTCAAATTGAAGTGAAGACCCCCCAAAACGTGTAGCCTCGGAACATTTACTGTTTACTGGGTCGGTACAAACAGACGCAGCAAACAAATAACCAAAAATATTTTCAGTCACTGAGACACTATGTAAACAAACTGAATAGGTGAACGAGACAGCCTAGAAACACAGGAGTTGAGTAAAACCTCAATACAATTAAATTAAAATGACTGAATGCTTGTAAGGCAGGCACGCTAGATGATCAAAACATTAGATCACATCAAATAACCCTGAATGTGTTCGCCAACTATACAAGACTAGTCTGTTATAACTAAACATAATTGTACCACAGGTGGGCTATTTACTTACTATCCACAGTTCGCACGCAACAGTTGCTGATCATTGAGCAAGTTCAAGACTTCTTGATGTGACGTTGAATGAGCCATAGCCTCATATGGAGAATCAAATGTGTAGTCTTTACCATCATGAGATAGCCATATACGGGCCAGCGACCGATAGGCACAATCAATCAGGGGCTTCTCATCCAAGGCAAGAACATCCTTCAGCAGCCCAAAAACAAAATCTGTGGTGCGAGGCATTTCCTCTGACTCTGGGACCGATACCAGTCTCAGGTCATTGCGGCGAGAGAATCACTCTAAACTCACACAGCTCTCCTGCACCTTTTTCAGATCCGCAGCCAGGCGTTTCACGTCAGCCTCCAGGGAGGTAGTTAAGTTGGAGTCATTGGTAGCGGAGGTCTCCAGTGCTGCAATCATTGTAGTGTGCAACTCAGTTGTTGTTTTGAGTGATGTGATTGCTGGCACCGTCTCATTCTGCAGGATGGTTAGATCTGCTTTTAAAGTATCTCCTGTATCTCCTTTAAAATACCTCCTGTATTCAGGCCTCAATCGTAGCAACTCAGAGCGTATTAGTTTGATGGCCTCGAGAATGTTCATTTCAGCGCCGCCAGGCCAAGCCGTACCCCCGGGTAAAGTGTGAGTCCCCGGGCCCTCAGACTCAGGAGAGGGCGGTGATAAGAGTCTTGTAGGCCGGGTTAAAGTCATCTTAAAGTCATGTTTTTGGCCTTATGTTTCATCGACATGCTGACATTTGAAAGCAAATTAGTATTGGTTTTAACGGAAAGGGATCACCAAACTAATATTTGAAAATAAAAATGGTTCTGCTGCAAAATTCACATAAACTTTAAGAATACTGCGGGAGCAAACAGAAAGCACGTCAGTCACACATGGCGCCCCTCCAACCTCCAAGGCACTGCATCTCAGTGCAAGAGGTGTCACTGCAGTCCCTGGTTTGAATCCAGGCCGCATTACAGCTAGCTGTGATTGGGAGTCTCAAAGGGTGGCGCACAATTGACCCAGCATCGTCTGGGTTTGGCCGAGATAGGTCGTCATTGTAAATAAGAATTTGTTCTTAACTGACTTGCCTAGTTAAATGTAAAAAAAAGGGTCTGGTATGGCAGCCATCTTGGTTTAGCCACACCAGACTAGATGTCACATCTGCGCCTGCCACGTCCTCTACTGTTCATCCTGTGTCTCCCTAACCTGCCGCCTCTCCCTCTTTCTCTGTGTGTGTGTGATTTGTGTGGACGGAGACAGGTGTGCTGGAGGCAGAGCAGATCCCCACCAGCTGCAACATGTTCCATAATCAAGACCTCTACAAATACTCATCCCTGCCACTTCCTCGCTGCCAGATCGTAACCTCTGCTCAGTCAGTATGTGGTTTTAGTATGCGTTTGTTCCTGCATAGATCCTGTTTTCATGTTGTGCCTGTTTTCCCTTGCCTGACGCTGTTTCCCTCTGCGCTACAGTTCTGTCCGCTCTGACTCTGGTCCCTGTCTCCAGTCCCACTTCTCATCAGTCATGCTACCATGTCCTGGACCCCCACTCTACTGCTTCCTTGGCTTCCTCTCCGGACCTGCTTACCCAGCCCCAACTCCCCTCGCTCCAGCCTCAGCCTCAGAACCTGGCTCCCTGCAACCCGCCCAAGCTTTCCCTGGCCTGCAACCCATCTTCCCCCTGTTTTCAATAAATACCTTGGTTACCTTATCTCAGTCTCCTCGTCTGAGTCTGCTCTTGGGTTTACCTGCTCCGCGTAACACTAAACTCTGTTAGATCGCCTTAAACAGCACCATACACCTCCTCCTCTGTAGTTAAAGTAATTTCTTGCAGACGTTATATACGAGGGAGTACAGCCTGGCTGAAGCCTGTAGTCCATCATCACCCACCCTCACCACTTCTTACAATGTCACCATTGAGTGACGTAATACCATAAGTAGATGAAAAACTGTAAGAGCATCAACTAACTTCTGCTCTCACATTCACTGGATTAGATCTCCTTGTAATATTGTTCATTTTAATGGACCGATCAATAACACATTATTAGCTTGGTTGAGTTGCAAATCAACTGTATTTCCCACAATCAATTAAACCCCCCCCATCTCTCTCACTACAGCTGGTTGCTAAGCTAATTAGGCGAATGCACATGAGCCGCTGGGGTGTTTGTCATTACAATACAGTAACAGTCAACAGACTCTGAAAGGAAGCCAAGGAAAACAGAAATGCCAATACTGGGTTACTGAGTGCATTCCTCATGCCAATCATAGAGAGAATAATGCTGTACAATAATCTGCAGATATGTAAAGTGCAGAACAAGCCCCTAGTGTTAGATAGGCACACCGCTATGTCAAGTACATTCAGACCTGGAAGTAGCCCGTAAAGTGGAAGATGTATCAATTAAAATAGTGCTAGTAGAGAGAGAAGACAGGGAGGATCAGCAGCAGCTCTACAACCCAGAGAGAGAAGACAGGGAGGACTAGCAGCAGCTCTACAGCCCAGAGAGAGAAGACAGGGAGGACCAGCAGCAGCTCTACAGCCCAGAGAGAGAAGACAGGGAGGACCAGCAGCAGTTCTACAGCCCAGAGAGAGAAGACAGGGAGGACCAGCAGCAGTTCTACAGCCCAGAGAGAGAAGACAGGGAGGAACAGCAGCAGCTCTACAGCCCAGAGAGAGAAGACAGGGAGGATCAGCAGCAGCTCTACAGCCCAGAGAGAGAAGACAGGGAGGACCAGTAAACACTAACAGCAGGTAGAGGTGTGTGTTTATAGACGGTCTAATTAACAAGTTGTTGGATCCATTGTCACTTTGGGTTGACAGATTCATTAGTCCACATATACACATCAGATCACACACACACACGTGTGCATGCCTGTGTCCACCACGGCTCCATTACAGAGGACCCTCAGAGGCCCACTAGGACAGACCCTCTATGACATCCTCCTTCTTGAAAGCAGATAGCCAAGATAAAACCAATATGAAACAATTTCAGTTCAGTCAGCTGTCTGTCACACACTCACACACACACACACTCACAGGGTGTGTTACAGCACAACAGATTGCCTGGCTGGGAGAACAAGTCAGGCGGTTAATTATCCAGGGACTGTGGACAGTGTTCTCATAGCTTAGAGTGGAACTCTAAGCCAGGGCTTTGACTAGCGAATGCCCAAGCACATCCCCTGTCAATAGCCTTCTGATTATCACGCATGGACCCTAGCACACACACACACACACACACACACACACACACACACACACACACACACACGCACACACACACACACACACACACACACACACACACACACACACACACACACACACAGGAGGCAGGAGGTCCAGTCATTGAGGTTGCTCTGATTTAATAAGGTCTCTCTAAGCTCACTCACTCCCTCATTCACTCCCTCATTCACTCCCTCCCTCCCTACCCCACTCCCTGCCCATTGGATGTATCCTGTAGCCCTGGTAACAGGTAATATAATGAGCCAGTTCTTTAGTAGATGTGGGCAGGTAGAGTAGAATATTGACGCTGAGCCCACAGTGTGTATCATCAGAGAAACCCTCCTGAAGAGAGAGAGAGAGAGAGCTCGAATATTGATGATGTAACATAGGCCATGAAAGTGGTAAGGGTAGACTATTACCCTCATAGAAAAATCATCTAGAGGGAGGGGGATACGTCTTCTAGGTAAAAATGCTAAATATGTTTTCCTTACCCACTTAATGATACCCACATACTGCGTGTCTGAAAACAAGGTGAGAGAGGTTGAAGTCTGATAAAAGCTGTGAAATGTAAATAGTTGCGTAGCTTGCCAAGGGCCCTGGAGACAGAATAAAAGTCTATGAGGAGAGAGACTTTATATCTTGTATTTTTCCCTTGATCATATTCTCTTCTCTGCTGTGTGGGGATTGGTGGAGATTGGGGGGGAGAACTGTTTGATACCCCCTGCTCCTCTTAGTCTCTCAGACCTTCCAAACTCAACAGCCTCATTCAAAATGTGGCCTTTCACTAAAACTAAAGCAAAGGACTAGAGAAGCGGCGCGGTCGGGAGGGAGGCCATAAAAACTCCTTTAAAACACTCTGTTTTTTAATAATGTCAGGGGGAGTCTATCATATTCCACAGGGCCACTGGGCCAGCAGGTGTGTCAGACAGTTTCCCTCTCCCTACCAGCCATAAAGGTTTAAGATGAGTCACTGGCTCCCTCAGCTCCGTTCCACCATTTTGGAGAAGGATGATTTAGGGCCCCAAGGGCTCTGCCTGCACCTCCTCTCATCCGGATGGTGATGTGTCTACTCTACTACCTCTAATTACAATAGAAACCCCTTCAACTGAATCTCATCTGAATCAATTAAGACACTGATTAAATTGCTTCCAGCCCATCGGGAAAGCAATATATCTGCATCCTAAATGGCACCATATTCCCTATGTAGTGCACTACTTTTGACCAGAACCTTATTGACCCTGCTCAAACATAGTGCACTATATAGGGTGTCATTTGGGATGCAGACAATCACTGGTGTTACTCATAAAAAATAAAGTACTTGCTATCAGAGAAATAAAGTGTTTTACTGCGAATGAACGGATGTGGATATTGATGTTTATCGAAATGAAATTGGTCATTTCTGTTGGGAAAGTCTATAAGGAGGATTGATTCCCCTCCAGTGGGTTCTTTGATGCATTTGATCATAATCTATGTTGATTAGATCTGATTGTTAGGTATCTTATATGAGGATTTATGAGGTGTCGTTGTCCCTGAGCCTTCTGTTGTATACAAACACTCACACAGACAAACACAGACAAGCACACGTACATGCACGCACGCACACACAGACAGACACA
Source organism: Oncorhynchus tshawytscha (assembly GCF_018296145.1). Lineage (NCBI taxonomy): Eukaryota > Metazoa > Chordata > Actinopteri > Salmoniformes > Salmonidae > Oncorhynchus > Oncorhynchus tshawytscha. The sequence goes on from NC_056454.1 coordinate 37,858,885, forward strand.
CACACACGTGCGCTAACCATGACATTAGCTTCTGTACCAGTGGAAAACCAACACCAGCTCATTAGATCAGAAGACGCTGCCTCGCAGGCAGAAACAATTGATTTGCAGCAATGGGAAATATAGCATCTGTTCCTAGATTAAATCTACGTAACAGTTAACAAGCACAATTAATATTTTGAATCAACATTTTTTTTGTTATTTTTATGCTGTCACAAAGCTAACTAAAAAGCAGCATTCCCCAAGAGAGGTTGGCCTTCACTTCAGCAGTGATAAGTTCATGAACTTCTTCGACGAAAAGATAATGATCATTAGAAAGAAAATGATGGATTCATCTTTTAATCTGCGTATTTCTCCAAAACTCAGTTGTCCTGAGTCTGCACAGAACTGGCAGTTCTTCTGAATCCTTTATCTCTCGAAACATACATTAAAATAGTCATGGCCTCTAAACCTTCCAGCTGACTACTAGAAAGAGCTATTTCCTGTGCTTGGTCTTCCTATGTTGAACATAATAATCGGCTCCCTATCCTCTGGATGTGTACCAATCTCACCAAGTGTCAGTAATAAAGCCTCTCCTGAAAAGACAAACCTTGACCCAGATTTTTTTTTAAACTATCGGCCTATATATCGAATCTCCCATTTCTCTCAAAACTTTTAGAAAAAGCTGTTGCGCAGCAACTCACTGCCTTCCTGAAGACAAATAATCTATACAAAACGCTCCAGTCTGGTTTTAGACCCCATCATAGCACTGAGACTGCACTTGTGAAGGTGGTAAATGACCTTTTAATGACGTCAGACCAAGGCTCTGCATCTGTCCTTGTGCTCCTAAACCTTAGTGTCGCCTTTGACACCATCACCACATTCTTTTGGAGGGATTGGAAACCCTATTTGGTCTACACGGACAAGCTCTTGACTGGTTTAGATCTTATCTGTCAGAAAGACATCAGTTCATCTCTGTGGATGGATTGTCCTCTGGCAAATCAATTGCATGTTTCGGTGATCCTCAAGGTTCCATTTTAGGACCACTATTGTTTTCACAATATATTCCTATATTCCACCTTGGTGATTTCATTCGGAAATACAATGTCAACTTTCACTGCTATGCGGACAACACACAGCTGTACATTTTGATTGAACATGGTGAAGCCCCAAAATTGCCTACTCTGTATGATGGCAAACTTTTTACTTTTAAACTCAGACAAAACAGAGATGCTAGTTCTAGGTCCCAAGAAACAAAGAGATCTGCTGTTTGATCTGACAATTAAGCTTGATGGTTGTACAATCGTGTTAAATACGGCTGCTAGAATCTTGACTAGAACCCCTAAATTAGATCATATTACTCCAGTGCTAGCCTCCCTACAATGGCTTCCTGTTAAGGCAAGGGCTGATTTCAAGGTTTTACTTCTAAACTACAAAGTAGTAGTAAGACATGCTCCTACTTATCGCTCCGATCTGGTCCTGCTGTACATACCTACACGTACACTACGGTCATAAGACACAGGCCTCCTTTTTTCCCATGCATTTTTATTGAAGCGCACACAAAGAACATGTACCATACGTACACAACGTATCTTTGCTGTCTTTACTAAGCAGTGTAATTACATTCACATGTTAAGAGTACATTTTGGCTGTGCAAAGCCAAATAAGTATAGAATTTGGATTAAGCCACACAAAAACAACAGAAACAATCAAAAAGGCCAGAAATGACAGAATAAGACCATACAATATGTCAGAAACTCTGACTAGACACCTTCATACCTATGCTGCCTATGTTGCAAGATTGATGTAATTCTCTCCATGTCAGCAAGTTCCCCACATAGACCTAACCACATATCTTTTGAGGGTGCATGTTCATTTTTCCAGCATTTTGTTACACATTTCCTTGCTGCTGCTAAAAGATCATCTATCTCTTTAAGTGGAAAGGAGTGTATCCACAGGAACAATACCTAGAAGGAGATCACATGGATCTGCTTGAATAATAATAGCTGTGATGTCCTGTACAACATGGAGAATTTCAGACCAAAAAGACTAGATTTTTGTGATATATATGTGATAAAGTACCTAAACTCAGCAAAAAAAGAAACATCCCCTTTTTAGGACCCTATCTTTCAAAGATTATTTGTAAAAATCCCACAGCCCCCCCCCCAAGAAGAAAACAAATAAAATAAAATACAATGAATTCCATTCGCCACCTGCAAGAATCCAACAGTGCACCAACAACCAAGAGAATGAACTAAAGAGAAAAAAGAAAAGACAGAAGAAAACAGTAAACAACAGCAATTTAAAAAAATAAGAAAATACAAAAAAACAAATGACATCAAGGACAACTAAAATCATATCAGCAATGCCAACTGTATATGTTTGAGTGCATGTCTGGCACTATTACATGTGAGTGTGTGTATGTCCGTGTATTTGAATGAGAGTGTGTGTATATGCATGTGTACAAACACCTGCAAGGCATCAGCCTCAGGCAAACCCAGCATTAGCTGTAAAAATACATCCCCCTCAATGTCATTCAAACTTACTTTATATTATATTGTTTATTTTTTTGACTACATTTTTTACTTTTATCTTTGACCATCATTCTATCTCCCGCACAGCAACTCCACTCCCACTTGTCTCCAATTCCACATCCCAACCCTCACATTCCCCCAGCCCATCCCATCTATCTCTGCTGGCCACCCTCAGCTCATCCCGCCTATCTCTGCTGGCCACCCTCAGCCCATCCCATCTATCTCTGCTGGCCACCCTCTTCAGATTTCTACGCAACACATATCTTTCAACTATGCTGTGATGCTTAATGCACAATTTCAATCTATCTAATCAAATAGAATCCACAGATTGCGTGTTGAAGATAAATAAATACTTTTACTAAGAGTATTAGTATATTAGTAATTTACTGACCCGGTCTCTCCAGATCTCCTAACAGTACTATTTCTAGGGTCAATTTTAGATCAATTTTCAGCCATTCCTGAACCTGAGACCAGAAACAGCCTACCTGAGGGCAATACCAAAATAAATGGTCTATTGATTCTGTATCCTCACAACAAAATCTGCAGAGGTTCGATGATTTCATGCCCCAAATATTCAAGATTTTGTTGGTGGCAAAAATTCTATATAATCATTTTAGCTGAAAAGCAAGAAGTCTTGAATCTTACTTTTTTAATATATCAACTCATACACCCTGTAGCACATAATTGGTACATCAAAAATCTCTTCCCAACTATTTTGCAATCTGTATGGCACAGTTGTCAACATCCTGGTCCTCATATGAAACTGGTATACTTTCCTATTTATGCTATTTTTATTCCAGTTTTGATCCTTTATATTGGGCAGACAGACCAGTTCCCTACCTCCCTCCGCTGCCACCTGCCTCCTCCATTTTTTGGGGTAATGCTGTAATAAATTGGTTGTACTCTTGGATTGAGAAGACTTTCCCGTACAATTCTGATAACACCATGAAGGACATAACTCTACCATTCCAATTTGCAACATCATTTAAGAACAGAATTCTATGATGACATTGACAGGGTTAAAACTAATGAAATGTGTATGATGTCATACCATCATAACTCCGTGTCTATGGGTGTGTTCGTAAATACAATCTGGAGTGCCAGAGTGCACTCAGAGTCAACTCTGGGCATTTGTAAATTCAGAGCGTTGTCAGATTGTCCGTTTGTAAATTCAGAGCGTTGTCAGATTGTCAGTTTGTAAATTCAGAGCGTTGTCAGATTGTCCGTTTGTAAATTCAGAGCGTTGTCAGATTGTCCGTTTGTAAATTCAGAGCGTTGTCAGATTGTCAATTCGTAAATTCAGAGCGTTGTCAGATTGTCAATTCGTAAATTCAGAGCATTGTCAGATTGTCCATTTGTAAATTCAGAGCGTTGTCAGATTGTCCTTTCGTAAATTCAGAGCGTTGTCAGATTGTCCGTTTGTAAATTCAGAGCGTTGTCAGATTGTCAATTCGTAAATTCAGAGCGTTGTCAGATTGTCCGTTTGTAAATTCAGAGCGTTGTCAGATTGTCCTTTCGTAAATTCAGAGCGTTGTCAGATTGTCCGTTTGTAAATTCAGAGCGTTGTCAGATTGTCAATTCGTAAATTCAGAGCGTTGTCAGATTGTCCGTTTGTAAATTCAGAGCGTTGTCAGATTGTCCTTTCGTAAATTCAGAGCATTGTCAGATTGTCCGTTTGTAAATTCAGAGCGTTGTCAGATTGTCAATTCGTAAATTCAGAGCGTTGTCAGATTGTCCGTTTGTAAATTCAGAGCGTTGTCAGATTGTCCGTTTGTAAATTCAGAGCGTTGTCAGATTGTCAGTTCGTAAATTCAGAGCGTTTCGCTCTCGGGTGTTCAGAGCCACACTGGATGCTCTGGCCAAGGAGTATGGTTGATCCTAGAGTTCTGACCTCACTGTCGGAAGTCAAGCACCCAAGCTAACTGGCTAACGTTGGATAGCTTGCTAGCTAATTCCAGACACAAATGAGAGAATACCTCACTCTGACCATTTTACTTGCCCTAGCAGAGCTGATTAGGCTGTTTTCATGTTATCCAGAGTGTTGGTGACTGTAACTGTGCTGCTGGCAATCATTTAATTACGCTTTTTTTTCAGATGTTTACTGACACCGGCCATACTCAGCAGGTGTTGAGTGTTCGTAAATTCATCAGTCTGGCACACTCAGACTCAGTGATCTGAAATCGGAGTAGATAGCCAGAGTGAATCTACGAACACACCCTATATCATAACCATAATCCTAACAATAAAGTACCAGTCCACATTTTTGGAGTGCCAAAAAGATGTTCTATCAAAGGCAGTTGGTGCCTCCAGGTGCAGGTATAATTATACAAAGAGATCAACTGGTACAAAGTGATTTGACCATTATATATCCCACCACAAAGGGCCAGACAACAAAAGATAGTATATGGTTTTGTGTTTGTCTTCACTTTGCATTCTCTGAAGTGGAGACAGTCCAGAGTGAAAAGTGTGTATCTTTATATTTGTGTTGTGCTACAGAATGTGTGTTTGGGTTCTGCTCCACACTCTAAGGGTACGGTATTGTTCGCTGGGGTACAAAAATATCAAAATACACATAACGTACACTGTTCATCTGTTTTTGGAATTTGATCAGTTTTTGATCAGAATTTGATAGACTTACTGTACTAATCAACATCATGATACTGTATAAACT
>NC_056454.1:37869065-37896565 GCF_018296145.1 Oncorhynchus tshawytscha
TTTAAAATGTCACCATCCTCTCCATGATGGGTAACGGATTTGCCAGGGTGGTGTGCCAACTGATAACAGGAGAGTGTGATGTCAACACTTTCCTCCTATCATCAAGAGGGCTGAGACACTCAGAAAAACAAACGTTTGAAGCTGCTTAGAGCCTTGGGATTGGATGATTCAAAAAAAGTCAGAGAGTCACATGGCTGACCTCCACAGCCTCTCCAAACCCCCTCTTCACCGCCATTCACCGCCATGCACCGACATGCACCGACATGCATCACCATGCATCACCATGCACCACCATGCATCGCCATGTACCACCATGCACCAACATGTCTATTTCTGCAAGATGACAGTGAATTATCACAAAGTTTTGCTCAGATGCATGGCGTTCTGTGGGAGCAAAGCGGCCATTACGAACCAATGACGCAGAGACAGCTCAGCTCAGTCTAATTAGCAGCTATCTCAAGGACAACAGAAGGAGTGCTGTTCTCAATAACTGGAGCGGACACAAAACAAAACACACACACAAGGGCAGCCAGACACTTTAGTTGATGAGCAAATTGATTACAACAGACCTCAAAAGGAGAGCTGCATGGATCAAAACAGAACTCTTGATATGATGAACAAAGCTCCACTCTTGAATAGACTTATGGATGCATACAGATACAGCTGGATGGATGTACACACACACACACACACACACACAGGCACACACTTACACACAGACAGACACAGTCAGACACTACCAACACACCATTTCCTTACAGCTGCCCTGATTATCAGATGTATTGAAGGCAATACAGCGTCTGTGTCTGCTGTGGCCAGTGACCCGGTAGACCAGGGGTCCAGAAGGCTGTGGCTGTTACTAATGGTACTGAGACTCAGCCCTGATCCCATCAGCAGCAAGCGGCCTGGGGGGCAGACAGGGGGGCAATGGAAACACCCTCCGTCAAAGAGCTTGTCTTGGCCACTAGTGTATACACACACACGCACACGCACGCACGCACACACACACACACACACACACACACACACACACACACACACACACACACACACACACACACACACACACACACACACACACACAGGGGGCAATGAAAAGACTGTCTGTCAAAACCAGGGGTGGGCTGCCTGAGAGAGGCCTGGCTGGATTCAATCACAGAGCCTGTCTTGGCCACTTGGAGATGCACACAGGGAACGGACACACACACATAGATTGACGAGAACCCCCCCCCCACACACACTACTGAATCCCCCTAACTCTGCAGAGGCTGAGCTTGTATGGCAGTTCAGAGTAAGAGGAAAAACCTTCAATTCAGTTTTTCTACTTATAAATACTGATTGAACTTCCGAGTCACCTGTGAAAATGCTAGTTACGCATTTGAAGTAACTTCCCCATCCCTCTATTCAGAGAATCCTAAGTAGCTGCAAGGACACCGTGAGCACTGTCTGGTAAAGTAAACAAGTAGCCAGTAGAAAAACATATAGCACCCTATTTCCTTTATAGTGCACTACTTTAGACCAGACAACTATGGGCCCTGGTCAAAAGTAGTGCACTACTCTATGGGCCCTGGTCAAAAGTAGCACGGTACTCTATGGGCCCTGGTCAAAAGTAGCACGGTACTCTATGGTTCCTGGTCAAAAGTAGCACGGTACTCTATGGTTCCTGGTCAAAAGTAGCATGGTACTCTATGGTTCCTGGTCAAAAGTAGCACGGTACTCTATGGTTCCTGGTCAAAAGTAGCACGGTACTATATGGGTCCTGGTCAAAAGTAGTGCACTACTCTAGGGGTCCTGGCCAAAAGTAGTGCACTACTCTATGGGCCCTGGTCAAAAGTAGCACGGTACTCTATGGGCCCTTGCCAAAAGTAGTGCACTACTCTAGGGGTCCTGGCCAAAAGTAGTGCACTACTCTAGGGGTCCTGGCCAAAAGTAGTGCACTACTCTATGGTTCCTGGTCAAAAGTAGCACGGTACTCTATGGGTCCTGGCCAAAAGTAGTGCACTACTCTATGGGCCCTGGAACAAAAGTAGTGCACTACTCTAGGGGTCCTGACCAAAAGTAGCACGGTACTCTATGGGCCCTGGTCAAAAATAGTGCACAACTCTAGGGATCCTGGCCAAAAGTAGTGCACTACTCTATGGGCCCTGGAACAAAAGTAGTGCACTACTCTATGGGCCCTGGTCAAAAGTAGTGCACTACTCTAGGGGCCCTGGCCAAAAGTAGTGCACTACTCTATGGTTCCTGGTCAAAAGTAGTGCACTACTCTAGGGGTCCTGGCCAAAAGTAGTGCACTACTCTAGGGGTCCTGGCCAAAAGTAGTGCACTACTCTAGGGGTCCTGGCCAAAAGTAGTGCTCTCTAAAGGGAATAGGGTACCATTTTGGACACAGGCAAGGATTCAATGGCTTGTGCATATACAGTATGTGGTATTTCCTTCCCCCCTCTTAGATTCTCCCTCTGTCAATCTATGCATTCCAGTGATATATGATTAAAGGGAATACGTGAGCAAAAACGTATTATATACTGACATTGTTTGTCACAGGGTAAAATCCCTATGGGTAAAATGGATGTGATGGAGGGATGAAAGAAAGAGTAATAACACAGAGGAAGCTACCATTGCTGCACTGATATCACACATTTTCCAACTCTGGGCACATACAGTTGAAGTTGGAAGTTTACATAAACCTTAGCTAAATACATTTAAACTCAGTTTTTCACAATTCCTGACATTTAATCCAAGTAAAAATTCCCTGTTTTAGGTTAGGTAGGATCACCACTTTATTTTAAGAATGTGAAATGTCAGAATAATAGTAGAGAGAATGATTCATTACAGCTTTTATTTCTTTCATCACATTCCCAGTGGGTCAGAAGTTTACATACACTCAATTAGTATTTGGTAGCATTGCCTTTAAATTGTTTAACTTGGGTCAAACATTTCGGGCAGCCTTCCACCAGCTTCCCACAATAAGTTGGGTGAATTTTGGTCCATTCCTCCTGACAGAGCTGTTGTAACTGAGTCAGGTTTGTAGGCCTCCTTGTTCGCACATGCTTTTTCAGTCCTGCCCACAAATGTTCTATAGGATTGAGGTCAGGGCTTTCTGATGGCCACTCCAATACCTTGACTTTGTTGTCCTTAAGCCATTTTGCCACAACTTTGGAAGTATGCTGGGGTCATTGTCCATTTGGAAGACCCATTTGCAACCACGCTTTAACTTCCTGACTGATGTCTTGAGATGTTGCCTCAATATATCCACATCATTTTCCAGCCTCATGATGCCATCTATTTTGTGAAGTGCACCAGTCCCTCCTGCAGCAAAGCACCCCCACAACATGATGCTGCCACCCCCGTGCTTCACGGTTGGGATGGTGTTCTTCGTCTTGCAAGCCTCCCCTTTTTCCTCCAAACATAACGATGGTCATTATGGCCAAACAGTTCTATTTTTGTTTCATCAGACCAGAGTACATTTCTCCAAAAAGTACAATCTTTGTCCCCATGTGCAGTTGCAAACCGTGGTCTGGCTTTTTATTGCGGTTTTGGAGCAGTGGCTTCTTCCTTGTTGAGGGGCCTTTCAGGTTATGTCGATATAGGACAGTTTTACTGTGGATATAGATACTTTTGTACCTGTTTCCTCCAGCATCTTCACAAGGTCCTTTGCTGTTGTTCTGGGATTGATATGCACTTTTCGCACCAACACACATTCATGTCTAGGAGACAGAACGCGTCTCCTTCCTGAGCGGTATGATGGCTGCATGGTCCCATGGTGTTTATACTTGCATACTATTGACTGTACAGATGAATGTGGTACCTTCAGGCATTTGGAAAATGCTCCCAAGAATGAACAAGACTTGTGGAGGTCTACAATTTTTTCTGAGGTCTTGGCTGATTTCTTTTGATTTTCCCATGATGTCAAGCAAAGAGGCACTGAGTTTGAAGGTAGGCCTTGAAATACATCCACAGGTACACCTCCAATTGACTCAAATTATGTCAATTAGCCTATCAGAAGCTTCTAAAGCCATGACATAATTTTCTGGAATTTTCCAAGCTGTTGAAAGGCAAAGTCAACTTAGTGTATGTAAACTTCTGACCCACTGGAATTGTGATACAGTGAAGTGTAATAATCTGTCTGTAAACAATTGTTGGAAAAATTACTTGTATCATGCACAAAGTATATTTCCTAATCGACTTGCCAAAACTATAGTTTGTTAACAAGAAATTTGTAGAATGGTTGAGAAACAAGTTTTAATGACTCCAACCTAAGTGTATGTAAACTTCTGACTTCAACTGTAGATCTTCAAGAAAATCACTATGAGACATCGTCACCCAAGTGAGCCCGACCGACACCCCAGGCTCATGGACTTTCTGTAGCAACTCTGTAACAGCGTGTTCCCTAAATGAGCTATTGACTGAATCAAAGGTCTGGGCTGAATCAGAAAGCCTCATATGAGTTCCTGGTGAGTTTAGTTCTGATATTTCCAGAGCACACCTCCATAAAGCCTCATTATCAATTCAATTCTGAGTCTCTAAGCAGAGATCCCATTATAGGGAGAAGGTCCACTGGAGGGCACACACACACACATACACATACACATGCACACACAGACACACACACACACACACGCACACACACACACACACACACACACACACACACACACACACACACACACACACACACACACACACACACACACACACACACACACACACACACACACACACACACACAGACACAGATACAGACACAGACACACAGACACACATGCTCACACACACACACACACACACACACACACAGTCCAGCGGAGTAGACAAAACAACAGATTGAACAGACACCACATGGAGCTGAGGAGTAGACATGATATGATTGGGAGGGAGGGGGGATAATTGATAGTGTACAATGATTTGAATGTGCATCACATACTGAGCCCTTATCGAAGCATGAGGGTGTCCTAAAATGTACAATACCCACTAAGTTTTGACCACTCAGATTGAGGACTGATTCTTATCAAAACATTGAGTGTTAGTGGAGCTATGCACATATGCTTGCCCACCCATCCACAATGGAACCATTTTAATGTATCAAACAGATCAATCAAAACCAGATTTCTGGGACATTACTTAGTGAAAATAGATGCTGTAGTGTCTGTGCTGTAGTGTCTGTGATGTGGCGTCTGTGCTGTGGTGTCTGTGCTGTAGTGTCTGTGCTGTGGTGTCTGTGCTGTAGTGTCTGTGCTGTAGTGTCTGTGCTGTAGTGTCTGTGCTGTAGTGTCTGTGCTGTAGTGTCTGTGCTGTAGTGTCTGTGATGTGGTGTCTGTGCTGTAGTGTCTGTGCTGTAGTGTCTGTGCTGTAGTGTCTGTGCTGTAGTGTCTGTGCTGTAGTGTCTGTGCTGTAGTGTCTGTGCTGTAGTGTCTGTGATGTGGTGTCTGTGCTGTAGTGTCTGTGCTGTAGTGTCTGTGCCGTAGTGTCTGTGCCGTAGTGTCTGTGCTGTAGTGTCTGTGCTGTAGTGTCTGTGCTGTAGTGTCTGTGCTGTAGTGTCTGTGCTGTAGTGTCTGTGATGTGGTGCCTGTGCTGTAGTGTCTGTGCTGTAGTGTCTGTGCTGTAGTGTCTGTGCTGTGGTGTCTGTGCTGTAGTGTCTGTGCTGTAGTGTCTGTGATGTGGTGTCTGTGATGTAGTGTCTGTGCTGTAGTGTCTGTGCTGTAGTGTCTGTGCTGTAGTGTGTCTGTGCTGTAGTGTCTGTGCTGTAGTGTCTGTGCTGTAGTGTCTGTGATGTAGTGTCTGTGCTGTAGTGTCTGTGCTGTAGTGTCTGTGCTGTAGTGTCTGTGCTGTAGTGTCTGTGCTGTAGTGTCTGTGCTGTAGTGTCTGTGCTGTAGTGTCTGTGATGTGGTGTCTGTGCTGTAGTGTCTGTGCTGTAGTGTCTGTGCTGTAGTGTCTGTGCTGTAGTGTCTGTGCTGTAGTGTCTGTGCTGTAGTGTCTGTGCTGTGGTGTCTGTGCTGTAGTGTCTGTGCTGTAGTGTCTGTGCTGTAGTGTCTGTGCTGTAGTGTCTGTGCTGTAGTGTCTGTGCTGTAGTGTCTGTGCTGTAGTGTCTGTGCTGTAGTGTCTGTGCTGTAGTGTCTGTGATGTGGTGTCTGTGCTGTAGTGTCTGTGATGTGGTGTCTGTGCTGTAGTGTCTGTGCTGTAGTGTCTGTGATGTGGCGTCTGTGCTGTGGTGTCTGTGCTGTGGTGTCTGTGCTGTAGTGTCTGTGATGTGGTGTCTGTGATGTGGTGTCTGTGCTGTAGTGTCTGTGATGTGGTGTCTGTGCTGTAGTGTCTGTGCTGTGGTGTCTGTGCTGTAGTGTCTGTGCTGTAGTGTCTGTGCTGTAGTGTCTGTGCTGTAGTGTCTGTGCTGTAGTGTCTGTGCTGTAGTGTGTGTAGTGTCTGTGCTGTAGTGTCTGTGCTGTAGTGTCTGTGCAGAGTCTGTGTGGAGGATGACACTTATCACAATTTAATGAACAACAAGATAAAGAGGCTGCATTTCAGATTCCCCCTTCAGATTTGGTCCTAATCATCACGCCTGCCACTGGCACTGCAAGGCAATGGCAAACACACACATACATACTCCTCCTAATCCCAAACACTCCTACGCAAAGACATTCACACAAGGCAGAGCGCCAGATATACAGTCGTGTCCAATAGGATTGGACAAAGCTACTTCTTCCAGAAGTAAATTAGTGTAATAAAATACACAACACTTTTTTCAACTGGAAGCAAAGTCAAGTCACCAGAGGTCTCCTGAAATGTGAAAAAAATCATTAGCACCCTCTTTCACCGTCTCTTTCTAAAAGGTAAATTGAGTGCAGGTGTTAAAATGTATGTTCACACACACACACACACACACACACACACACACACACACACACACACACACACACACAGACACAGACACAGACACACACACACACACACACACACACACACACACACACACACACACACACACACACACACACACACACACACACACACAACCACACAGTCATTGCAGGTTGGAGGAGGCATTTCAATAAAGCATTACAATTTGACTTCTCTGTTTGTCAGAACACATTGATCACAGTAGAACAAACGGCTGGCTGTTTTGGAACCTGGTGGCGGAGGATGGATGGATAGAGATGGAGGGAGGGATGGAGGGATAGAGATGGAGGGAGGGATGAAGGGATAGAGAGAGAGAGATGCCGTACCACATTGTCCCCACTCCACATCCCCTTTATTGGATTTTGGCTAAAGGCATTAATCACTCAGCACTATTGTGCTGCCCAGGGATAACACACACACACTCCACACACACACACACACACACACACACACACACACACACACAGGGAACGGACACAGAACTTTAATCTAACAAGCCCGCCGCCCACCGTTTCCAAAGGCGCTGTCTGGAGAGCTTTTGTGTCCCAAAATTATAGTTTCAGAAAAGTCATACATTTTGTTGTTGACGGTCGCATAACAATCTATCAAATAATTGCCGTCAGAGTTTCCAATTAAACCCAGATAAGGAGACGTTCTAAAGGAGGATAAAGAAAGTTGATGACATTGAGCAGTAGTCTGTCTGGCCAGTCTTAACCAAGGGAAGACAAGACGGAAGGACCTCTCTGTTGAGTCTCTGCGGTATTCAAAACTCAATTACCCGTGAAACTCTAGTCTGGGGAAGATGTAGCCTCTTAACAAGTCTCCTCAGACATACAGCACTCGAACAAACAGGCTGCCTGCAACAGGTCTGAATGCCAGCTAGTGCTAGTCTGGGACATTGATTAATTTGGTTATTTTCACATTAATTGGTCTCTAATGCAATTTGTCTAGCTTTGACTAGGCCATAGTAGCCTGTGGGAGCTGCGACGTTTGAAAATGTGATAGGAGGCTCAGTGAGTGTGCGTGCAAGCACATGGACCCACACATCAACACACCCAGAGAGACCCAACCACACACACAGAAACACACCCACACACACCCAACCACACACACATCAACACACCCACACACACCCAACCACACACACGTCAACACACCCAACCACACACACAGCAACACACCCACACACACTCACCTCCAAACTCCTAGACTCCTGTTTACTCCACGGCTACTCGGCCAGTAGTACCTTGCACCTGTCACTCAAGGTCCTCTTTTTCACCATCCCTCTCCCCCTCTCTTCTCCCCCTCTCTTCTCCTCCTCCATCCTACTTTCATTGGATGCTTAGTGTCAGAGAGACGGCCCTTTGACTCTTCCTGTTCCTCTAGCTCAGAGTACCTTGCTTCATTTCCTTCTTCTCTATTAGATGCCCACTCCCTCTATCTGAGTGTTCTGAGGAGGAGGCTGCTGCCACACACACAGCTATACACACACACGCACACACACACACACACACACACACACACACACACACACACACACACACACACACACACACACGCACACACAACCATCACCCCCACACACACTAATACACACACACACACACACACACAACCATCACCCGCCCCCCCACACACACACACTAATACACACACACACACCCACACACACTCACACCCACACACACAACCATCACCCGCCCCCTCCCCCACACACACACACACACTAATACACACACACACGCACACACAACCATCACCCCCCCACACACACACACACACTAACACACACACACACCACCTCTGATCAGGATTACTACAGGATTAGAGCAGAACAATACAATGTGTGCTGAGAATAAGGAGAGGTAATATTTGAATATTAAGGCTATGTTCAGGCAACAGGCTTTGAGAACGTTCCCTGATTCATTTTCATATTTTAAAATGTCTTTGAATTTTCCGATCAACTTTGAATTGTGTTATTCTAATGGCCTAATTCAGATGCCCCTTGCAGACGTGCGTCAGCTGAGAGATTGAATGCCAGAACAATGTCTAGTTAGCCACAATAATATTCATGTAGACTAATAGGATTAGGATGGTAATATTGTTCCTCAGGCCACTTTTATCTGATCTTGTGATCTTGGTCCCCTCAGCTTTCCACTTATACAGAGGTGGCATGAGATTTGTAGCATCCCCTCTTTTTGCGACACACACACACCCAGTAATTTGGTAGTTGGCTGACATACTCTGCTCTGTGGTTTGAGGTTAAGCACAAATGACTAACATCTGAAAACAACAGCCATTATCACCTTTCTACTAGGGACTGTCAGAACCTCTGTTGATGTTGGAGAGAGAGGAAGGAGCGTGGAATGAGCAAAAACAAAACACTATAGCCTGAAAGCAGTGCATTCTGGATCTGACATTCACTCCGGCAAGACGTTTTTTCATTGCTTTGTGTATTTGTGTACTAAACATGTTTTTATTAGGCTGCTATTAGGCTAATCAGCATAAAACATCCAATAACACACTATGTGAATGGATAAATAGATTGTTTTTATATGGTAAAATCAGCAGAGTAGTGAAATTACAAGGCATGACACAGAGAATGGAACAATGAATTGGCATGTGTAAATGTAACTACACAGTAGTCTACATAGGGCATGTTTTAGTTCATTTCAACCAATTTGTGCACTCAGTAAACAGTCTATAAACAGTCTATAAACAGTCTATAAACACACAATGAACTAGTTTCCATCTGTTTCCGTTATTTAGAATGTTCATTAAAGTAGAAAGAGCTAGGGGAGGGGGGTCTAATAACACAACAAAGACAATTGATTAAATACATTAGACAACAACAACAACACTGTTGCTGCTCGCAAAGCACACAACAATAATTACATTCATTGTGATATAATTACAAAGAAGCATCCTGATTCCTACTTTAATTGCTATGTGGTCTCACAACAAGATTTTCCATTACAGACATGTTGATGCATGACCCTGGCTTTGTGCCAGGAAATGTGGAGATGAAATGATCACTGTCTACATTGTCTCAGCCACTGTGGTACAACAGCTCAACTTCCACTGTCGGATTTTAAAGTCCTCAAAGTGCGCCCTCTCACTGTCTTTCTTTCTCTCTCTTTCCCTCCCTTTCTGACGAGGGAGCCTGTTGTGTAACTGTAATTGTAACTTAAAGACTACTGGCTGAAAAACACATTTTTGTTCAATACAAAATGCAGCCAAATTGATTCTATTTTTTAATCTGTTCTCTCTTTGTTAGTCATAAACAGATGGTTCAATTACTCACCATAGTTAAACTGTAGCTTCAGTACAGGTTATTTTGGTTAGAAAAACATAGCTATTATTTTCCTTTTCAAATAGTTTATGAAGACAAAGCTTATAGAAATTACAGTCTAAGTCCAAATTGGCACCCTATTCCCTATATAGTGCACTACTTTTGACCAGAGCCCTATGAAGGTAATAGAGTGCCGTGTTCCCTTTTCCTTTTCTCAACCATTGGCAAGGTTTTATACAGTACTTTGTCCGTTTAATGTTTTTCTCTGACGGCAACATGAACACAGAGAGAGAGCTCAGCTAATAAGGTCTGTTCTATCTGCCGGTCATACTGAGATAAACCCAGGGAGACACAATGGACCACTGGACACAATCTGTGTGTGTGTGTGTGTCTGTGTGTCTGTGTGTCTGTGTGTCTGTCTGTGTCTGTCTGTCTGTCTGTCTGTCTGTCTGTCTGTCTGTCTGTCTGTCTGTCTGTCTGTCTGTCTGTCTGTCTGTCTGTCTGTCTGTCTGTCTGTCTGTCTGTCTGTCTGTCTGTCTGTCTGTCTGTCTGTGTGTGTGTGTGTGTGTGTGTGTGTGTGTGTGTGTGTGTGTGTGTGTGTGCGTGTGTGTGTGTGTGTGTGTGTGAGCCAGTGAGTAACTGAGTGAGTGAGTAAGAGAGAGAGAAAGAGAGAGAGAATAAGGAACTCTGAGCCTGGACATAAGAGGAAATGTCCTCAGTCAGCCAGGCCCAAACTTCAGAGTAATTAATTTGGTGAGAACGCCAACTTCCTTTACTGATGAGGAGGTCAGACTGTAGGGTAAGGAAAAGAGGACTGGTGGTGTTTCTGAATGTAGGCCTACAGAAGTAATTCAATGGCTTCATATCACACTTTTCATGTTTGATTTGAGGGGAGTGACTTTTCTAGGGGTACTCACGTATACTCCCTCTCCAGACTCTAGGTCATCTGGCTGCTGATTATCCCACACACCTGTCACTATCATCTCGCGCACCTACGTCTCATGACACTCACCTGGACTCCATCACCTCCTTGATTATATTCCTTATATCTGTCACTCCCCTTGGTTCTTTCCTCAGGTGTTATTGACTCTGTTTTCATGTCGGTGTGTTGTTTGTGTTTCGTGTTCATTGTTTCTTTTATTTATTAAAACAATCACTCCCTGAACTTGCTCCCTGACTCTCAAAACACTCGTTACAGGATTTGAGGGGAGGGATTTTTCTGAGGGGAAAGGCATCCAAAATTATATTGGGAGTTACTGTATGGTTAATGCCTAATTATATGAATGGTGGGGAAAATACACTACAGTTAATCTTACAATGTGATATTTGTGATCAAATATGGATTAAATCATTACATTCATTACATGGGATGCCTTTACAAAAAATGTAGAAATAGATTCCCCGTGACTTGATATCACCCTTAGACCTGAACAAAGCTGCTTCGGCACACAGTCTCATTTCTGCAGGCTTTCAGAAGTTCCTGAAAAGTATGAGACATCTCTGTGTAACCATGGAGAAGAGAAGAAGAGAGGAGGGTGGCATCTCAGATCCTCCCATCTCTGCATCGCTCCCCAATAACCATCTTGGTTTTCAAGACTCCTCGAAACTTCACAGGATGGGCACATACAGTGCTATGGCAACAGCAGCATCAAAAATCCATATATCCATGGTCACCTGAGATATATACAGGCTCTCTCAAGTCATCTATCTTAAAGGTAGACTCAGTGGAATGACGTTGCCACGAGCAGCACCGCAGATATTGGGATGAGCGAGATGCAAGACTTCGCCCTCACACAGTCACACACAGTATCTGTGCAAGGTTCGCTTGATGCTCTTATTTTTTATACATTTTTTACTTTTTGCCCCTTTTTCTCACCAATTTCGTAATACCAATTGGTAGTTACAGTCTTGTCCCATTGCTGCAACTCCCGTGCGGACTTGGGAGAGGTGCGTCCTCTGAAACATGACCCCACCAAGCCGCCCTGCTTCTTGACACATTGCTCGTTTAACCCGGTAGCCAGCCGCACCAATGTGTCGGAGGAAACACTGTACAACTGGCGACCATGTCAGCGTGCATGCGCCCGGCCCGCCACAAGGAGTCGCTAGAGCGCGATGGGACAAGGACATCCCGGCTGGCCAAACCCTCAACTAACCCGGACAACGCTGGGCCAATTGTGCACCACCTCATGGGTCTCCCGGTCACGGCCGGCTGGGAAACAGGATCTGTAGTGATGCCTCTAGCACGATGCAATACCCTAGACCGCTGCACCACTCAGGAGGTCACTTCACGCTCTTAGAGTGAAGTTTAGCCTTGTGCTTCAATGCTCTTAGAGCGAAGTTTAGCCTTGCTCTTCAACGCTCTTAGAGCGAAGTTTAGCCTTGCTCTTCAACGCTCTTAGAGCGAAGTTTAGCCTTGCTCTTCAATGCTCTTAGAGCGAAGTTTAGCCTTGCTCTTCAACGCTCTTAGAGCGAAGTTTAGCCTTGCTCTTCAACGCTCTTAGAGCGAAGTTTAGCCTTGCTCTTCAACGCTCTTAGAGCGAAGTTTAGCCTTGCTCTTCAACGCTCTTAGAGCGAAGTTTAGCCTTGCTCTTCATGCTCTAGAGCAAAGTTTAGCCTTGCTCTTCAACGCTCTTAGAGCAAAGTTTAGCCTTGCTCTTCACGCTCTTAGAGCGAAGTTTAGCCTTGCTCTTCAACGCTCTTAGAGCGAAGTTTAGCCTTGCTCTTCAACGCTCTTAGAGCGAAGTTTAGCCTTGCTCTTCAACGCTCCTAGAGCGAAGTTTAGCCTTGCTCTTCAACGCTCCTAGAGCGAAGTTTAGCCTTGCTCTTCAACGCTCTTAGAGCGAAGTTTAGCCTTGCTCTTCAACGCTCCTAGAGCGAAGTTTAGCCTTACGCTTCAACGCTCCTAGAGCGAAGTTTAGCCTTCTTCTTCCAGGCTTCATGGTGGGAACCACACATACAGAGAAAATCCGTTCATCTACTCTGCGTCTCACAAAGACATGGCAGTTGGAAACAAAACTTTTGACTCATCATACCAAAGGACGGATTTCCACTAGTCTAATGTCCATTTCTTGTGTTTCTTGGCCCAAGCAAGTCTCTTCTTCTTATTGGTGTCCTTTAGTAGTGGTTTATTTGCAGCATTTCAACCATTAAGGCCTAATTCACACAGTCTCTTCTGAACAGTTGATGTTGAGATGAGTCTGATACTTGAACTCTGTGAAGCATTTATTTGGTCTGCAATTTCTGAGGCTGGTAACTCTAATGAACATATCCTCTGCAGCAGAGGTAACTCTGGGTCTTCCTTTCCTGTTGTGGTCCTCATGAGAGCCAGTTTCATCATAGCACTTGATGGTTTTTGTGACTGCACTTGAAGAAATGTTCAAAGTTGAAGAAACGTTCAAAGTTCTTGAAATGTTCCAGATTGACTGACCTTGATGTCTTAAAGTACTGATGGACTGTCATTTCTCTTTGCTTATACGAGCTGTTGTTGCCATAATATGGACTTGGTCTTTTACCAAATAGGGCTACCTTCTGTATACCACCCCTACCTTGTCACAACACAGCTGATTGACTCAAACGCATTAAGAAAGAAGGAAATTCCACAAATGAACTTTTAACAAGGCACACATGTTAATTGAAATGCATTCCAGATGACTACCTAATGAATCTGGTTGAGAGAATACCAAGAGTGTGCAAAGCTGCCATCAAGGAAAAAGATGACAACTGTAAAGAAAGTTATGCTGCATCTAAAGTAAATCTGATGACAACACAAGGATGACAAAAGCCTGTCCTACTAATGCCACTGCGCGTCCTCTCCAAATACTACTGCTGCATCGAGAGTGTCCTGACCGGTCGCATCACGGCCTGGTACGGGAATTGCTCCATCCTTGACCACAAGGCCTTCCAGTGGGTGGTGAGACGGCCCAGTACATCACTTGGACTGTGCTTCCACCCACCCAGGAGTCAGGACATCTACTCGAAGCATTGCCTGAGGAAGGCAGGCAGCATCATCAAGGACCACACACACCCCTGCCACAAACTGTTCTCTCCCTTACCGTCAGGTAGACGGTATCGGAGCATGAAGTCTGATACCAACAGGCTCAGAGACAGTTACTATCTACAAGCCATCAGGACCAACCCTGCTTAGCTTCAGAAGCAAGCCAGCAGTGGTATGCAGGGTGGTATGCTGCTGGCTGACAAATACACATTTCCCCAATACACGTGTAAATATTGTACTATAAATTGTGCCTTTGTGTAATTGCTTATGCTAAAATGTTTATTCTACTGAGCCATTTACTTTATATTTGTATTCTTATCTTTTATTATTTCTCATTGTGTTTGCATTGTCGAGAAGGAACCTGCAAGTAAGCATTTCATTGGACAATGTATACCATGCATATCCCGTACACACATCTAATACAACTTGAAACTAGATGGAGGAAATATCTCCTGGCTGTATAAGTAGAGGAGAGCCGATGACATCATGACATCTTCACCACCACCACAAGTTCTACCATGAAAGTATGTCACGGTGGATTCCCTCCCGGTGATGTAGGTTTGCTCATCGTTGGTAAGACTCCCTGCGATCCTGCGTCCCATGTGAATGGCTCCTCTGTGTAACGGGCCAAGGTTCTGCCAGCAGACCCTCCCTTTGTCCCCTGAATGGGCAGCACTAGGCCACGTTTTTAAGGCACACTAATGTACCATGGCTGGACCTACAAAGGCAGTGTGGTAATTTGCCTTGGGGGGCATCAAAAGACAGAGCCTTTAAGGCCGGGAGTGGGACTTAAATGGCATCCTATTCCCTATATAGTGCACTACTTTTGAACAAAGCCCTATTTGTCCTGGTCAAATGTAGTGCACTATAAAGGGAAGAGGGTGCCATTTTGGACATACCCCTAAACTTCAGATGAGATGAGCCCTTAAACTGGGTCTCCTCTCTCTCCCTCCATCCCACTATCCTCTATTCCTCCATTCATACTTGAAAAGCTGCTTGTTTTCTTCCTGCTCTTCCTGAAACAAATATCAGCAAATAACAGCAGGGAGAGGAAGGACAACACATAAACACGGCCTCCACTCCTCAGGCTCCAGATAGTCCAGATACATCCAGGAGAAAGGAGGATAATACAAACAACAAACAGAAAGGAGCTTCTTCACAAGCTTTCACACAAGGGCCAAATGGGACAGGGCCTTTCTGGTCCACTGATACGGTTTGGGGAAACTTTTGGGGCACAAATCGAATCAAGCTTGGCGAGTCAGCGCACTGGAGGGGAATAGAAGCCAGTGCCAGCCAACTAGGCCCTTCAATAGGGTAGACTTTCTACTGTGTTGGCCCATGCGTCTCATCATGATAACTGGGTCAGGTAGTTGGAGAATTGTCTGAAACTTTAGGGGCTCAATGAACTCAATTCTTTACTGCCCGGTCTGGCATTCTTACACTCAAAGGAAGCACCCCCTCTGGTACTGGCCCTACAGAGGCAACTATCGCTGTATAAAAGCCTTTGATAAAGTTACAGCTGAAAGTACACTTCTCTATTACAAAAATGTATTACATAAACTTCACCATTCTTGGAGAGGAGCAGAGAAGAAAGGATATATCACTTGCTGTGTTTAAAAAAAACTTCACCTCTGAGCTTTGGTTCTTTGACTAGCCCACGTAGAGCCAATTAGACAAAGTCCCTAGTGGACTCCCTCCTTCCGCCAAACAGTCTTTGTGGGGCGGAAGAGAGAAGAGAGGGAGAGGAGGGAGAGAGTTTAAGTCACTTTGGATAAAAGTGTCTGCTAAATGGCATATATTATAGAGAGAGAGGAGCTAGGACTTCACCATTAACAGGCTGGATAGAATGAAAGGTTTAAGCATCCTTTCTCTATCTCTCCATCACTACCCCTCCTCTCTCCTCTCTCCATCTCTCCATCACTACCCCTCCTCTCTCCTCTCTCCATCTCTCCATCACTACCCCTCCTCTCTCCTCTCTCCATCTACCCCTCCCTCTCTCCATCTCTCCATCACTACCCCTCCTCTCTCCATCTCTCCATCACTACCACTCCTCTCTCTTCTCTCCATCTCTCCATCACTACCCCTCCTCTCTCCTCTCTCCATCTCTCCATCACTACCCCTCCTCTCTCCTCTCTCCATCTCTCCATCACTACCCCTCCTCTCTCCTCTCTCCATCTCTCCATCACTACCCCCCTCCTCTCTCCTCTCCATCTCTCCATCACTACCCCTCCTCTCTCCTCTCTCCATCACTACCCCTCCTCTCTCCTCTCTCCATCTCTCCATCACTACCCCTCCTCTCTCCTCTCTCCATCTCTCCATCACTACCCCTCCTCTCTCCTCTCCATCTCTCCATCACTACCCCTCCTCTCTCCTCTCTCCATCACTACCCCTCCTCTCTCCTCTCTCCATCTCTCCATCACTACCCCTCCTCTCTCCTCTCTCCATCTCTCCATCACTACCCCTCCTCTCTCCTCTCTCCATCTCTCCATCACTACCCCTCCTCTCTCCTTCTCTCCATCACTACCCCTCCTCTCTCCTCTCTCCATCTCTCCATCACTACCCCTCCTCTCTCCTCTCTCCTCTCTCCTTTCTCCTCTCTCCATCTCTCCATCACTACCCCTCCTCTCTCCTCTCTCCATCTCTCCATCACTACCCCTCCTCTCTCCATCACCACCCCTCCTCTCTCCTCTCTCCCTCACCACCCCTCCTCTCTCCATCTCACCACCACCACCCCTCCTCTCTCCATCTCTCCATCACCACCCCTCCTCTCTCCTCTCTCCATCACCACCCCTCCTCTCTCCATCACCACCCCTCCTCTCTCCATCACCACCCCTCCTCTCTCCCTCACCACCCCTCCTCTCTCCATCTCTCCATCACCACCCCTCCTCTCTCCCTCACCACCCCTCCTCTCTCTTCTCTCCATCACTACCCCTCCTCTCTCCATCTCTCCCTCACCACCCCTCCTCTCTCCTCTCTCCATCACTACCCCTCCTCTCTCCTCTCTCCATCACTACCCCTCCTCTCTCCATCACCACCCCTCCTCTCTCCATCACCACCCCTCCTCTCTCCATCACCACCCCTCCTCTCTCCCTCACCACCCCTCCTCTCTCCATCTCTCCATCACCACCCCCTCTCTCCCTCACCACCCCTCCTCTCTCCTCTCTCCATCACTACCCCTCCTCTCTCCTCTCTCCATCACTACCCCTCCTCTCTCCATCACCACCCCTCCTCTCTCCTCTCTCCATCACCACCCCTCCTCTTTCCCTCACCACCCCTCCTCTCTCCATCACCACCCCTCCTCTCTCCCACACCACCCCTCCTCTCTCCATCACCACCCCTCCTCTCTCCATCTCACCACCACCCCTCCTCTCTCCATCACCACCCCTCCTCTCTCCATCTTACCACCACCCCTCCTCTCTCCATCACCACCCCTCCTCTCTCCCTCACCACCCCCCCTCCCTCTCCTCCATCTCTCCATCACCCACCCCTCCTCTCTCCATCACCACCCCTCCTCTCTCCATCACCACCCCTCCTCTCTCCATCACCACCCCTCCTATCTCCCTCACCACCCCTCCTCTCTCCCTCACCACCCCTCCTCTCTCCATCTCTCCATCACCACCCCACCTACCTCAGGAGGCTGAAGAAATTTGGCTAGTCACCAAAAGCACTCACAAACTTTTACAGATGCACAATCGAGAGCATCCTGTCGGGCTGTATCATCGCCTGGTATGGCAACTGCTCCGCCCACAACCGTAAGGCTCTCTACCTGCCCTCCAGGACACCTTCACCACCCGATGTCACAGGAAGGCCATAAAGATCATCAAGGACAACAACCACCCGAGCCACTGCCTGTTCACCCCGTTATCATCCAGAAGGCGAGGTCAGTAAAGGTGCATCAAATCAGGGACCGAGAGACTGAAAAACAGCTTCTATCTCAAGGCTATCAGACTGTTAAACAGCCATCACTAACATTGAGTGGCTGCTGCCAACATACTGACTCATCTCTAGCAACTTTAATAATTAAAAAATGGATGGAACAAATGTATCACTAGCCACTTTAAACTATGCCACTTTATATTATGTTTACATACCCTACATTACTCATCTCATATGTATATACTGTACTCTTTACCATCTACTGCATCTTGCCTATGCCGTTCGGCCATCGCTCATCCATATATTTATATGTACATATTCTTATTCATTCCTTTACACTTGTGTGTATAAGGTAGTTATTGTGAAATTGTTAGGTTATATTACTTGTTAGATGTTACTGCATGGTCAGAACTAGAAGCACAAGCATTTCGCTACACTCGCACTATGTGTGACAAATAAAATTGGATTTGATTTGAGATGATTTGATTCAACTCATGGGTCTATAATCAGCAGGGGACTACTTTGGGGACTACTACTTTGACCCAAAATGTTGAATAGAATTCTATGGGAAAGTCATCCATTATTGGAGCTTTTCCCTGTGTGAATGTTTTAACTGTACCTAACATTTCTTCTTGGGGGTGGGGGGTGGGGTCTCTGTACTTAGTACTCATTTTTTTTGTCTTCTGATAATTGCCTCGGAGTTGTTAAGTCTAAGAATGCTATAGGATACGTCCAACTGTTGTTGAATTCTCATTTATATAAATCTTTTCATAGAAGCTGTTAAAATTATCCTTAATATCGTTGTTGTTTCTAATTACCGCTTTTGTGTCTTTATCTTTTAAAATTACAACTGGTTTAGCATGTATTTGTTTTGTGAGAGCTGTGAGATACTTACCAGGTTTATTTGCCAATAAGTAGTATGCTTTATTTGAGTTTAACTTGTAGTTGTCAGCTTTCTTCAGAAGTAACATATCGTATATTCCTGCTTAAGTTCAGAAATGTTGTCTTCTTCTTTACCGTGTAAAGATCTTTTATGGGCTTTTTCTATAATAGTGATGTATTTTGATGTAATTTTTATTTCAATATCAGATTTAACTTTAGCTGAGGAGGAGATGATCATTTCCCTAATGTACGCCTTAAAGGCATTTGACTAAATTAGACTTCTTTATTACTACGTCTCTCAATCAATATCGAATTTATAATTTGAGTCACCTGCTAAATAATGGTTCCTGTCTGTATTTGATCTAATATAGCATGAATTTGATCTAAAAACACCAGGTTTCTTTTTAGTTCCGATTCTTCTCCTAATTTACCTAAAAGAAACTGTGGATACGATATATACATTGTACACAGATTTGAAGAAAATACTTCAGTTGAAGAAAGACTGCCACTTAAGTACTATGGTTGGTTTGTATTACCTTATAAATTTAAGAAAAATATATTGGCTGGATGGGGTCTATTTCGGGTGACGCACACCTCAAAGAAGTGTGTGATGCCCTCCCAGCAAACAATCCCAATCCCCCGGATAGAGCCCCTCTCCATTCTCACCAACAACCACCATTAAATCTTAATTGTAATGAAAACAAGGAATAATAAAGGTTTGATATCGTTTCCTAATCTGTCCAGAACTCGTGGTCATTTTACCAGGGGTTTACAAGTCATTAAAAAATACAATGCCATTGTAGAATGTTGACTTTGATCTGATAGTTCCACAGCTTAAATATTACCATGCGAGGATATCTAGAGTTCTTCTGGTTCACGCTGATCCAATGGCATCGCTCCAGATCGTCTGGTGATACATCCACACCAAGCTCCTCTGATATCAGTTTGATCATGTAGCTGGAAAGGTCCCCTTTTTCCTCGTCTCCCGGTAGGGACAATATTCTTATATTATTTTGTCTCAATCTATTTTCTAGCTGATCCAGCTAATCTTCTAAAGTTTGCACCTTTGTTTTCAGAAGGCCAATTTTATTGTCTTGATCGTCCACATGCCCACCATGTATATACATATCTGACAGGCTCTACTTTCCGTTTGAGCAAATACACTTTTTTAACTACAGATTGTAACAGTTTGTTTGTTTTGGTGAGTATTAAGAGCATTGAAAACATGTTTTCCTGGATATCCTTCAGCTGTTCGCTCCTCTCATTTGCATCTCCAAGTTGTTCTTTGTCTTTTCCTCCAAGAGAAGCCCTGGCTTGTTGAGGTCGAGTCTCTGTGTATCTTTACACACAGATCGTTGTTGTGTATAATGCACTGCTCACTCTCTCCCAGTTACTTGGGGATATATTGATCTATCGATTTTAAGGGCCTGATTTAAACTATGTTGTCTGGCTTCTACATATAATCACAGTTTTAACGGTACAAAACAGAGCTACTGTCTCCCCATGCATCCCATCGATCCGTGCATGCGCTATCCCAAAGACATGTTCCCATTTTAACCCCAGAAATGGATGATAAAGTTTTAAACTTGATCAAACTGTAGCAGAAGAGAACGAAGCACAATACTCACCAGCTAGTCATCACTGGCACATGGTCCTGCTGCTACAGGGATGGGCTGAGAGGGCTGTTCTATCCTTTAGAAACCTATTTCATGGAGAGAGAGAGAGAGAGAGAGAGGGGAGAGGCAGAGAAGGGGGAGGGGTGAGTCTTTCAATTCACACCAGTCGTTCGTCTCCTTCCCATAAGTAGTGTGGAGTGCCACAAAGAACCACACACACTCTCATACACACACCGCCAACTTTTACAATGGAGGTGAGAGGGCGGACCTGGAATGGCATTTCAACTGGAGTTTCTTAGGTTTCATGGGGTGGGGTGGGTGAAGGGAGAAAGGGACAGAGAAAAGATGGCTCCCCAACCCCAACTAAATCTCAAACAAGTTCATTGCAGTTAAACATTTTCAAGTAAACCAAATAGTGTAGGCTGACATTTAAAGGCTAATTTACTGTAGTTTAATTTATAGACTTCATGAATATAAACCTGCCAAAGATACAGTATATACCTTCCAGCTGAATTAATCAAACTTGCAGGCTAATATACTGTACAGTTACCATTTGGCCTTTAGGCTTCTGATCTTAAGTTAACACCACAGAGCAAATTGGAACAAAATAGCCTTCCAAAGTTTCTACGGAAACCTCTGTGTGAGGCTCAGAAATCTTGTCCCTCCCGCGTTGTCAATTAACAGCATATTTTTTTCTCACTTGAAAAGAAAAGAAGTCGAGAGAAAACCTGTACAACCCTGGCAGTTGGCTAAAGCTCTGCTTTCCTGTGTAGAACCTAGACTCTAGACGTGGATCCTCTTCCTCTGCTATGTTGTATGCCGCTAAGCAAGCACTGACACTTTGATTCAGTTTTTGAGAAAGTGCCTGTAGCTTGAGTTCAGAGCCATGACGATCAGAGATAAACTGTAGATTGGTGCCTCCTTCTCTGCTAGTTCTGAGGAATTAGTTGTGATACCGTTATTCGGGAGCAAATACAAAAACAGGTGGACCAATTCAAATAGGGATGTCTGGAGGACCTGCTATGGAGATAGACCCTGAATTTGGTTGTAGGCAGCACCACTACAGACAGACAGTGGGGGGAATGTTATGGCTGCACAAAGCAAGCAGCCACATTCTCCTGTGTCAACATGGGCTACTGCTCTCTTTCTTCCACCAAATCAAGAGGGCAGAGAATCCTCATCATTACAAAGGTTTTAACATCAGTTGTGTCGAACCTGTTCTACTCAGCCACTGTCACACGCACACACAGACACACATAGAGACAGACTGAGACAAACACTTATTCAAACACAACATGACTGCAAACAAATACATATTTGACTAGAATGACTAGAATGACTAGAATGACTAGAATGACTAGAATGACTAGAATGACTAGAATGACTAGAATGACTAGAATGCCCAAACACTACCTTGTAGGAAAACTGAAGAGACAAGTCTGCTGATTCACCTCATTCTTTACTTTTTAAATGTTATTGTATCATTTTATATGATTTCATTGGATATTTTATCAACAATACAAAACATACACATACAAACGACTACATCATACAAACATCACATCTGTCCAGACCCACTAGCCCCCACCCCTATCGCCAGCACCCACATCACTTTCTGCCACATGGTCTCAAACTGCACCATTCTGTTTCTCTCTGTCACCCACGATCTCTCCATTTCTTGATCATAAAGTATTAGACCATGACATTGCGTGAACGACGGGGGATTGGCATTTTTACTTTTTTTTTAGCTAATTGCTGAGAAGAGTATCATCCTGTTCCCATCTCTGGTTCACAGTGGGACAGGAGGGGACACGTTCTCCACCACCAAATACACACACAGAGAGAGACATGACTACCTTCACTGAATTAAGATTATACACACATGTAGATGTAGAGGGATACATTTTTTGCATTGGAATTGTTTGAATTCTGCTTACATCACGCTGTACCACAATAAATAGAAAGTGCAAATGCAGAGACTCCAAGACCATTGAGTGCTTTCGCTGGTGTGACTGTCCCCTGTAGGGCCTGGTGTGACTGTCCCCTGTAGGGCCTGGTGTGACTGTCCCCTGTAGGGCCTGGTGTGACTGTCCCCTGTAGGGCCTGGTGTGACTGTCCCCTGTAGGGACTGGTGTGACTGTCCCCTATAGGGCCTGGTGTGACTGTCCCCTTTAGGAGCCTGGTGTGACTGTCCCCTGTAGGGCCTGGTGTGACTGTCCCCTGTAGGGCCTGGTGTGACTGTCCCCTGTAGGGCCTGGTGTGACTGTCCCCTGTAGGGCCTGGTGTGACTGTCCCCTGTAGGGCCTGGTGTGACTGTCCCCTTTAGGGAGCCTGGTGTGACTGTCCCCTGTAGGGCCTGGTGTGACTGTCCCCTGTAAGGGCCTGGTGTGACTGTCCCCTGTAGGGCCTGGTGTGACTGTCCCCTGTAGGGCCTGGTGTGACTGTCCCCTGTAGGGCCTGGTGTGACTGTCCCCTGTAGGGACCCTGGTGTGACTGTCACCTGTAGGGCCTGGTGTGACTGTCCCCTGTAGGGCCTGGTGTGACTGTCCCCTGTAGGGCCTGGTGTGACTGTCCCTGTAGGGACTGGTGTGACTGTCCCCTAAGGCCTGGTGTGACTGTCCCTGTAGGGGCCTGGTGTGACTGTCCCCTGTAGGGCCTGGTGTGATTGTCCCCTGTAGGGCCTGGTGTGACTGTCCCCTGTAGGGCCTGGTGTGACTGTCCTCTGTAGGGACCCTGGTGTGACTGTCCCCTGTAAGGCCTGGTGTGACTGTCCCCTGTAGGGCCTGGTGTGACTG
The DNA here is from genome assembly GCF_018296145.1 of Oncorhynchus tshawytscha. Classification (NCBI taxonomy): domain Eukaryota; kingdom Metazoa; phylum Chordata; class Actinopteri; order Salmoniformes; family Salmonidae; genus Oncorhynchus; species Oncorhynchus tshawytscha. The sequence continues at coordinate 37,892,409 of NC_056454.1, forward strand.
TCCCCTGTAGGGCCTGGTGTGACTGTCCCCTGTAGGGCCTGGTGTGATTGTCCTCTGTAAGGACCCTGGTGTGAATGTCCCCTGTAGGGCCTGGTGTGATTGTCCTCTGTAGGGACCCTGGTGTGACTGTCCCCTGTAGGGCCTGGTGTGACTGTCCTCTGTAGGGACCCTGGTGTGACTGTCCCCTGTAGGGCCTGGTGTGATTGTCCTCTGTAGGGACCCTGGTGTGACTGTCCCCTGTAAGGCCTGGTGTGACTGTCCCCTGTAAGGCCTGGTGTGACTGTCCCCTGTAGGGCCTGGTGTGACTGTCCCCTATAGGGCCTGGTGTGACTGTCCCCTGTAGGGAGCCTGGTGTGACTGTCCCCTGTAGGGCCTGGTGTGACTGTCCCCTGTAGGGCCTGGTGTGACTGTCCCTGTAGGGCCTGGTGTGACTGTCCTCTGTAGGGACCCTGGTGTGACTGTCCCCTGTAAGGCCTGGTGTGACTGTCCTCTGTAGGGAGCCTGGTGTGACTGTCCCCTGTAGGGAGCCTGGTGTGACTGTTCCCTGTAGGGAGCCTGGTGTGACTGTCCCCTGTAGGGAGCCTGGTGGTTCCCTGTAAGAGCCTGGTGTGACTGTCCCCTGTAGGGAGCCTGGTGTGACTGTCCCCTGTAGGGAGCCTGGTGTGACTGTTCCCTGTAGGGAGCCTGGTGTGACTGTCCCCTGTAGGGAGCCTGGTGGTTCCCTGTAAGGAGCCTGGTGTGACTGTCCCCTGTAGGGAGCCTGGTGTGACTGTCCCCTGTAGGGAGCCTGGTGTGACTGTTCCCTGTAGGGAGCCTGGTCTGACTGTCCCCTGTAGGGAGCCTGGTGGTTCCCTGTAGGGAGCCTGGTGTGACTGTCCCCTGTAGGGAGCCTGGTGTGACTGTCCCCTGTAGGGAGCCTAGTGTGACTGTCCCCTGTAGGGAGCCTGGTGGTTCCCTGTAGGGAGCCTGGTGTGACTGTCCCCTGTAGGGAGCCTGGTGTGACTGTTCCCTGTAGGGAGCCTGGTGTGACTGTCCCCTGTAGGGAGCCTGGTGTGACTGTCCCCTGTAGGGAGCCTGGTGGTTCCCTGTAGGGAGCCTGGTGTGACTGTCCCCTGTAGGGAGCCTGGTGTGATTGTCCCCTGTAGGTAGCCTGGTGCCACTGGTACCACAGATAACAATGCTAACACACTGTAACATGGTGCAGGAGGGATGCACTAGACTCAATGGGGGTAATATGGCATTAAGGCGATGTGAATGAAATGCTTCTTTGGTGGCTGGAAGTTAACACAGCTGGACGATGAATAACCATATACATTGTAGGTTGGGTTTTCCTTTATTAACCTCATCATGGAGGTTCTTTAAAACTGTCTGAGACTCGTAGACAAATGCAACCTGTGGTATTCATGGATAAGAAATCATAATTACTAGTTAATGGATATGAAAGTCTGAGGAAACTACCGGTGGGCCTATATGTCAGACAAATGAGTTTGACCTGTTCACTTCTCAGTCAGTCCGACTGACTCAGAGCATTATCAATCTACATGCATTCCATTTAGCTTCCTCAGAGCTCCTCAGGGCATTATCAATCTACATGCATTCCATTTAGCTTCCTCAGAGCTCCTCAGGGCATTATCAATCTACATGCATTCCATTTAGCTTCCTCAGAGCTCCTCAGGGCATTATCAATCTACATGCATTCCATTTAGCTTCCTCAGAGCTCCTCAGGGCATTATCAATCTACATGCATTCCATTTAGCTTCCTCAGCACTCCTCAGGGCATTATCAATCTACATGCATTCCATTTAGCTTCCTCAGCACTCCTCAGAGCATTATCAATCTACATGCATTCCATTTAGCTTCCTCAGAGCTCCTCAGGGCATTATCAATCTACATGCATTCCATTTAGCTTCCTCAGAGCTCCTCAGGGCATTATCAATCTACATGCATTCCATTTAGCTTCCTCAGCGCTCCTCAGAGCATTATCAATCTACATGCATTCCATTTAGCTTCCTCATAGCTCCTCAGGGCATTATCAATCTACATGCATTCCATTTAGCTTCCTCAGCACTCCTCAGAGCATTATCAATCTACATACATTCCATTTAGCTTCCTCGGCGCTCCTCAGGGAATTATCAATCTACATGCATTTCATTTAGCTTCCTCAGCGCTCCTCAGGGCACCATCCAACAGCACCGGTACACACACAGCCTCCCAAACTGCTAGAGGAGTGAAGGAGTGGCAGTTAGTGAAGGACTTCGTTAAGATTAGAGGAGTACAGAGACAGAGCAGAGCTGCAGTTAGACTGCCTGGGCTGTGCCAACTAGGCACAGGGTTTAAGAGTTCTTCCAGAGTCACCCCTGAAGACCTGCCTGGCGGTCAGTTAAAGTGTTCTGGGGAGAAGCGCGGGGGAGAGAGAGGGTGGGTGGAAAAGAGGGAAGGAGGGAGAAAGAGAAAAAGAGAGGGAGATATATACAGAGAGAGAGAGAGAGAGAGAGAGAGAGAGAGAGAGAGAGAGAGAGAGAGAGAGAAAATTGAATTGAGAGAGAGAGAGTAAATTTAATTGAGAGAGAGAGATTACATTGAATTGAGCGGCAGAGAGCGAGAGGGAGACAATTTAGAGAGAGAGAGATTAAATTGAATTGAGAGAGAGAGAGAGAGAGAGAGAGAGAGAGACCAAGCGAAATAAATGCATCCATTGGAAGTATTGTTCTCTGTGCCTGACTCTACACCCACCACTCCTAGAATTACGTACCATCGTCACTCAATTCAATGATAACCAGCGCACTTCTTCTGTATGTTGTAAAAGCGTTACATGGTCGCTGCCCATGTCATTGCATAGTGCAGAAAATACCAGAGAGTTCAGGAGCCTTGCATTAACAAAGTTAACAATTTCCCCTACAGGGTCCAAAACGTCTTTCAAGCTGTCAGGCATTCCCTTGGCAGCAAAAGACTCTCGGTGGATGCTGCAGTGCACCCAAGTGGTGTCAGTAGCAACTGCTTGCATGCGCGTTACCACTCCACTATGTCTCCCTGTCATGTTTTTTTCTGCCATCAGTACAGATACCAACATGAGCAGCAGCTAGGTTTGGCTAAATACGGACCGTTAGTGGAATTCCTGAGAGAGAGTAACGGTTAATGTGATTGGATGTTAATTATATGACTAGGCTACCTGTATTTGACATTGTGTTGTTATTTCACTGAACACTAGATGGTTTAATTAGATTTTTGGCAGTTCTGGTCTGGCTAGGTCTTGTCCAGGAGGCTGGGTCTGGTCTGGTCCAGGAGGCTAGGTCTGGTCTGGTCCAGAAGGCTAGGTCTGGTCTGGTCTGGTACAGGGGGCTATGTCTGGTCTGGTCCAGGAGGCTACAGTAGGTCTGGTCTGGGAACTCAGGATGAAGTGATGAGCTGAGTTGAGATGACCACAGCAGCGGAGGGCCAGGGGCCACACTCAATAAATCAATGAAAACATGGAGAGCCAGTGCTTTAAAAGGTCAGCCTGACAGAGCTAGACAGTGTCTGCGTCCCAAATGACACCCTATTCCCTATATAATGCATTTGAATTGGGACAAAGCCAGCGTCTTAGCTAGCCTCGTACGAACCAGCTCCACATCCTGAAACCATAGTATCACCTTGACGAGGGAACTTATACATTACCGGGTTCTGTTATTCTCCCTCCCAGTGGTCTGTCCCTGTAAAACGAAGTCCTATATCTCAGATAGTCGCCTGTGTTGGCAGAGGAACATTGTTTCCAGAAGGGTGTCTCAGGCCTTTCATCAAAGCTCTTGACAGCAGGTTAACAACCCTACTGAAACCAACGATCACACCATGACAGGACTACGGAGCAAAGCTCGCTCTCTCTATATCCCTGTCTCTCTTTTCTCAATCTTTATTTTCTCTCTGTCTCTCTCTCTCTCTGTCTCTCTCTCTCTCTCTCTCTCTCTCTCTCTCCCTCTCTCTCTGTCTCTCTCTCTCTCTCTCTCTCTCTCTCTCTCTCTGTCTCTCTCTCTGTCTCTGTCTCTCTCTCTGTCTCTCTCTCTCTCTCTCTCTCTCTCTCTCTCTCTCTCAATCTCTGTCTCTCTTTTCTCAATCTTTATTTTCTCTCTTTCTCTCTTTCTCTCTGTCTCTCTCTCTCTATATATATATATCCCTGTCTCTCT
>NC_056454.1:37901565-37909065 GCF_018296145.1 Oncorhynchus tshawytscha
ACTTTCGTTGTGGGTAGTTAACTTTGTTTGTGGCACTAATGCCCTGTAAGCTTCACGGTTGTTTTTTCGATTATTGTTTTTTTGGCGAAAATTTGAAATAAAAAGGAAAATGTACGCACACCACGCTGCACCTTGGTCTTCTTCCAGCAACGGCCATGACAGCCGTGGTATATTGGCCATATATCACAAACCTCAGAGGTGCCTTATTTGCTATTAAAAACTGGTTACGAACGTAATTAGAACAGCAAAAATAAATGTTTCGTCATACCTGTGGTATATGGTCTGGTATACCACGGTTGTCAGCCAATCAGCATTCAGGGCTCAAACCACCCAACTACCAATTTTTCACGTTTTTTCATCAGAAATTATTGCTGGATAAGAGCATCTGCTAAATCAGGATTTTGAAATATATGCCTTTTAGATCATAATGAATGTCATTATAATGATGGGGGGGACCTGATCCTAGATCAGCACTCCTAACATCTATTCCAGAAACATCTGTTCCAGGTCAGATGTTTCAGCACGTCACTTCCTGTTGAACGCGGAATGAGGAAGAGCTCGGTTTTTTTTTTTTTAAAGTGTGTTATTTGAAAGTGCATTGGAAAGTTATTGGTAGCTATCTAGCTTCTGAATCCTGCGACTCAGTTGGCATCAGTTACTGGGACTGCTTGTCTATTTCCAGTGATCCTGCCGACCAAGGACTGGTCTGAGGAGCTATTTGGTTCGCAGCTAGCCTAGCTGTTAGCTAGCTGCATATCAAGCTAGCAAAGTTTTCTTGAACGCAGCCCACGGTGCGGTTAGCCATTGTGGCTGGGACAGCAGATTGTCCCAGGTTTGTGGCTGTCTAGATCCCTGCTGTTTGTTGTTTTCAATTTTCCCCTTGACCTGCCTTGTCTGGAACAGCGTAACCTACGTTGCTAGCTACATGACAAAGACCAAAGCCGGCGGGAGTACCGTTGAGGACAGTGGTGTCTCTCTATCACACATGAAGGATCTTTTAAAAAAACTAAAAGAGACCTACAAGCAGTTGTTACAACAACAGGACATCAGTTCTGTGTGTGAATCCATGACAACAATGACAGATGAATCAGACGAGGGAAATCAATGCGGAACAACATGATTGTGGACGGAATTGCAGAATCTCCACATGAGAGTCTAAGGACAAAGTGAGGGAAATGATCTCTGAGAAATTGAAGATGGACCACAGGAAGAGTGAGGTGGAGCGCACCCACAGGACCGGAAAACCCACTAACGGCCCAGGTGATAGGCCCAGAACGATAGTGTTCCTGAGGTTCAAGTACAAGGTAGCTATTCTGAAAAGAGTCAAGAACGTTAGAGGAACGTATATCTTCCTCACCGAGGACTATCTTGAAGCTGTGCGCCAGAAGGGGAAAGAACTGATCCCAGCCATGAAAGCTGGCAGAGCGGGTGGGGACATTGCTTAAATCTGCTATGATGGGTTCATTGTCCACCATCCCTCCCAGAAGTGTGGAAGAGATGAGAGAACCAAGGCTATGGGTTCGTAGCCTCAACCCCGCAGCACACACACAGCGGCCTTTACTGGCTCTAACAGCAGACCTATAAGCTTACTGCTAGCTCTTAGCAAACTGTTGGAAAAAAGTGTATTTAACCAAATACAATGCTATTTCTCTGTAAACAAATTAACATTACCATGCTTATAGAGAAGGGCACTCAACATGTGCTGCACTGACACAAATGACTGATGATTGGTTGAAAGAAATTGATAATAAGAAGATTGTGGGAGCTGTACTGTTAGATTTCAGTGAAGCCTTTGACATTATTGACCATAACCTGTTGTTGAAAAACGTATGCGCTATGGCTTTTCAACCTCTGCCATATTGTGGATTCAGAGCTATTGACTGTATCTAATATAACTCAGAGAGTTTTCTTTAATGGAAGCTTCTCGAATGTCAAACATGTAAAGTGTGGTGTACTGCAGGGTAGCTCTCTAGGCCCTGTACTCTTTTCTATTTTTACCAATGACCTACCACTGGCATTAAACAAAGCATGTGTGTCCATGTATGCTGATGATTCACCATATACGCAACAGCAACCACAGCTAATGAAGTCACTGAAACCCTTAACAAAGAGTTGCAGTCTGTTTTGGAATCGGTGGCCAGTAATAAACTGGTCCTGAACATCTCTAAAACTAAGAGCATTGTATTTGGTACAAATCATTCCTTAAGTTCTAGACCTCAGCTGAATCTGGTAATGAATGGCCTGACTGTTGAACAAGTTGAGGAGACTAAATTACTTGGCATTCCCTTAGATTGTAAACTGTCATGGTCAAAACATTTTGATTCAGTGGTTGTAAAGATGAGAACGTGTTCTCAGTCAACTTACCTGGTAAAATAACGGATAAATAAATAAATAAAAGATGGGGAGAGGTCTAGCCGTAATAAAGAGATGCTCTGCTTCTTTGACACCACACTCCAAAAAGCAAGTTCTGCAGGCTCTAGTTTTGTCTTATCTTGATTCTTGTCCAGTCGTGTGGTCCAGTGCTGCAGGGAAAGACCTAGTTAAGCTGCAGTCTGGCCCAGAACAGAGCGGGAGATTTTGTTCTTAATTGTAATCAGAAGGTGGATATAAATAATATGCATGCCAGTCTCTCTTGGCTAAGAGTTGGGGAGAGACTGACTGCATCACTTCTTGTTTTTATAAAAAACATTAATGTGTTGAAAATCACAAATTGTTTGCATAGTCAACATACACACAGCTCTGACACACACACTTACCACACCAGACATGCCACCAGGGGTCTTTTCACAGTCCCCAAATCCAAAACAAATTCAAGAAAGCGTACAGTATTATATAGAGCCATTATTGCATGGAACTTCCTTCCATCTTATATTGCTCAAATAAACAGCAAACTTGGTTTCAAAAACAGATAAAGCAACACCTCACGGCACAACGCCTCTCCCCTATTTGACCTAGATAGTTTGTGTGTATGTATTGATATGTAGGCTATGTGTGCCTTTAAAAAAAACGTATGTAGTTCTGTCCTTGAGCTGTTCTTGTCTATTGATGTTCTGTATTTTGTCATTCTGTATTATGTTGTGTGTTGAACCCCAGGAAAAGTAGCTGCTGCTTTTACAACAGCTAATGGGGATAATAATAAAATATCAAAATACCAAATACCTATGAATATGGTCTTAGGCCTCCCTGGTTCGCAGTAGAAGTCCCTCTGCCACTCAGTCATACCACTCAGTTGTCTTAGAGACTCATTTGATTTCGCAGCTGACAGCCAGAAAAGGAGGGAAAGTGGGGAGAGGTGAAGCAAAGTAATGTAATATAAAAGGCTGCAAGGTGATTCATCTTCCTTGTCTGTGTCTGGCCTTCAGGTGGACTGGGCCCAGCCTCAGATGTGAAGGACTGTCTGACTCTGTTGAATAAAAACAAAGGACTTTGGGTAAACTCCACTGGGAGATAGTGAGGGAGGACTTGTGTGCCTCAAACAGCGCAGGCCAGTGAGAGAAAGCTGGATTAGTGGATAAGAGAAGGACAGAGAGACATCAAGGGACATCAAGGGAATGGGCTAAATAACTAAATAAACAGCACTAAATAAACTTCAGTTAGTGCTAAACACAGCTGATAGAATCTTGACTAGAACCCAAAAGATGTGATCATATTACTCTAGTGCTAGCCTCTCTACAATGGCTTGTGCTATGGTCACAAGACGCAGGCCTCCTAACTGTCCCTAGAATTTCTAAGCAAACAGCTGGAGGCAGGGCTTTCTCCTATAGAGTTTAATTTTTATGGAATGGTCTGCCTATCCATGTGAGAGACGCAGACTTGGTCTCAACCTTTAAGTCTTTATTGAAGATTAATTTCTTCAGTAGGTCCTATGATTGAGTGTAGTCTGGCCCAGGAGTGTGAAGGTGAACGGAAAGGCACTGGAGCAACGAACCACCACTGGGATTCTCTGCCTCAAACCCTATTACAGGGGCTGAGTCACTGGCTTACTGGTGCTCTTCCATGCCATCCCTAGGAAGGGTGCGTCACTTGAGTGGGTTGAGTCACTGACGTGATCTTCCTGTCCGGGTTGGCGCCCCCCCTTGGGTTGTGCCGTGGTGGAGATCTTTCTGGGCTATACTCGACCTTGTCTCAGGATGGTAAGTTGGTGGTTGGAGATATCCCTCTAGTGGTGTGGGGGCTGTCTTTGGCAAAGTGGGTGGGGTTATATCCTGCCTGTTTGGCCCTGTCCGGGGGTATCATCGGACGGGGCCACAGTGTCTCCCGACCTTCCTGTCTCAGCCTCCAGTATTTATGCTGCAATAGTTTATGTGTCGGGGAGCTAGGGTCAATCTGTTATATCTGGAGTATTTCCCATCTTATCCGGTGTCCTGTGTGAATTTAATTATGCTCTCTCTAATTCTCTCTTTTTCTCTCTCTTTTTCTCTCTTTCTTTCTTTCTTTCTTTCTTTCTTTCTCTCTCTCTCTCTCGGAGGACCTGAGCCCTAGGACCATACCTCAGGACTACCTGGCCTGATGACTCCTTGCTGTCCCCAGTCTACCTGGTCGTGCTGCTGCTCCAATTTCAACTGTTCTGCCTGCGGAAATGGATTGATTGATTGGACCAAAAATCCACCAAAGAGAGAGGAATAGGATAATATAAAGAGAGAGAGAGAGAGAAAGACATATCGTGAGATGGGGGCAAAGCGAGACAGTGGAGGAGGAGGCAGACAGACAGAAAATCAGACTTATCCTTCCAGACTTTAAAAAGGGGGATGGCATCCAATTCTTTATCTTTTGCTTTCTTTTCACAAACTGGATTTCAAAACCTTTAATCATCAACTTGAGGAACATCAAACCATTTAATGGAATGATTGAATCATTTCATGTTTACTTCCAGAGACTCATCATTCATACATGCCGTTTGCTTAACGACTCTTGAAATGAAAGCACTTAGCAATTAACATTGAATAGACGAGCCGAGTGACAGGTTGAAATGATATGTGACATACTAAAGTAGGCCATTCATTTGGGTTCAAAGAGAACATATCCTAAGGGGTAATATAGAGACAAAGAGCTTGAGAAGTATGTTTTTGTGTGTGTGTGTGTGTGTGTGTGTGTGTGTGTGTGTGTGTGTGTGTGTGTGTGTGTGTGTGTGTGTGTGTGTGTGTGTGTGTGTGTGTGTGTGTGTGTGTGTGTGTGTGTGTGTGTGTGTGTGTTGTGTCTTTGGCTTTAAAACATTGATAATGGCTGCAGTATTAAACCTCAAACAATATGTCATAGTTGGAGCTAACTTTATTTGCTTTTCTCTGACTTGCCTTGTCCTCTCTGTTCCCTGTGGAACTTTAAACAGAAAACACAGAGGGGAATGTAATATAATATTAACACATAGATTTCATCAGCAATGCTTTGGAGTTAAATTACACACACGCACACATACACACACTCTATGACTCAATCAAGGTTCACGTCCTCCCACTGTCTGTCTGTCTGTCTGTCTGTCTGTCTGTCTGTCTGTCTGTCTGTCTGTCTGTCTGTCTGTCTGTCTGTCTGTCTGTCTGTCTGTCTGTCTGTCTGTCTGTCTGTCTGTCTGTCTGTCTGTCTGTCTGTCTGTCTGTCTGTCTGTCTGTCAACAGACGAGATGAAAGACCACAGACGATCAAACACAGACCAGATCAAATTCCCACTAACTGTCACCTCACAGCTCTCTGATGGATCTTGAATGGCCCCCTGTTCCCTATATACTTGGCTGCTTTTGACTAGGGCCGATAGTGTCCATTATATCGTCCACTATATAGAGAATAGAAGGTCATTTAGGACGCCCCCACTTATCGCAATCAATGGTAACCCCATTTCACTGACTTTAAAACAAAAAGGCACTACTCCTCTGAAAACAGTTATTCTCCTCTGTCTATGCTGCCTGTCTGGAGTCTTATAAACTAAGTGAAACACTTAAATGATGAAATTGAATTGAAGCCACTGAATAAAGTGCCAATCCAATAAGTAATTACCGTCAGAGAGAGACAAGGGCTCAATGGTGAGGGAGGACGTGCTCAGTGGTCGACTCTCTTTCCCCAGTAGACATGACTGCAATTAATGACCTAGGATAAATCACTTAGAGAGAAAACAGTCAGGCTTGTGTCCCAAATAGTACCCTGTTCCTTATGTAGTGCACCACTACAGTAGTGCACTTATATAGGGCAGAGGGTGCCTTTTGAGACACGTCCTTAGTCCAAATTGAACACAATTAAAGTAAGACCATCAGGATCTGGATGGTTCTAACAAATCACCACTGGCCCTTACTTATCAATTACAATCTGCCCAGAAACTTCAGGTCCAAACTAAAATCCACTTACTTGTGATTACATGGTAAAACCAGGCATCAAATCGAACACCACTAGATTAGAATAACGTTTTTATGATTGACAAAGATCATTGATCTGTTCAATAGATTTGATGAAATCCACCGATTGAGTGACAAATCATAGTTTTCCATCAAGGCATAGTTTGAACACAATCTTTTCCCCCTTAAAAACAAGTTTTCACTTCACTTGGAGTTGGATTCCAAAGTAGTTGCCTCAGGTGTGTAAATCACTGAGACTGCCCGCCATAAGGGAAAACTTCTGGCAGAGGAAGAGAGAGAAAGAGTGAGATGTGGAGAAGGAAGAGAGGGTGCACACCATAAGGGAAAACTTCTGGCAGAGGAAGAGAGAGAAAGAGTGAGATGTGGAGAAGGAAGGGAGGGATAGAAGAGGAGGATGACACTCAGCAGAGTGGGGTCCTTTACTCATTGTGAGTGTGTCCTGGCAGGTTGCAGTGCCCCTGGGGGCTGAGCCAATGATTTGTATATACACTAGATGACAAATAGGGGGGGTTGTGTTGACGCCACCATCTTGGCACTCCACCATCGTGGAAAAAAAATATTCTCGAAGCTATAGAAATTTATTTATTAATGTCTACATTTGTGTTGCAACATTTATTATATCACAGTCATCTTAATGCATACTTTTAAATTATATTATGTGAGATAAATATAAAAATACAACAAAACAATTGTGATTACTAATGTTACTGTCCCCACTACAACACAAAAATACTTAAATACAAGTAATTTTGTCCTTGAAACATTTAATTGAAGTACTGTAGAACTCCATTCATTCCTATGGAAGACTGCTCCTACTGGGGAGTGGCAATATGGCCAACCAGTGGCTTCAAAGCCTCTCAATGACCAATACATATCATCAGTAATTGAGGGTTTATATACAGAGCAGATACACTAGATCTCCGAAGGTGTCACCACACACACACACACACACACACACACACACACACACACACACACACACACTAACCTGGCTTCAGTCAACTCCTCTGAAGGCCTGTGAGACACTACAGCTCTGACCAGGAAAGCTGGTCTGGTCTGGCATTGCTTGGCTGCAGCCTCACTTGGCCTCCAGCATATCATACAAGTCTCTCCTGCTGCGCTGTGACAGCAGCTGTTTGATGCTGAGGGCTGAGGGGCTGGGG